>NW_006800215.1:359277-558032 GCF_000485575.1 Poecilia formosa
ATATATATATATATATATATATTACATTTCAGCAATACTTTAATTAATAATGGGCGTTTCGTAAAGTGAGTCTGTGATTGATTCTGTGTGGAGTAGTAGTAGAGGGTTTCACTTTTTTCCACAAAATACACCATCGCTTAGCTTTGTGTTGTTGCCACTGTCTTTTTCTTCCAAAACATCGCTGGTTTGTTAAGGTATGGACTCCACCAGGTCCCTGAATGCGTGAAATAGTATCTGGCACTGGGATGTTAGCAGCAGATCCTTTAAGTCCTTCAAGTTGTAAGGTGGGGCCTCCACTTGTCTGTCCAGTCCATCCCTCAGATGCTCCACTAGATTATATCTGGGAAATCTGAAGGCCAAGTCAGCACCTTATGCTGCCTGTCGCTTTGTAGCAGGTGTCATGTGAGCTAACCATTCAACATTTACCTTTTGAGCTTCACGCAGTCTCTGTCTGCTCTCTTGTCCATTTCTAAAGGGTCTGCCTGGTTTTATTCTGTAGACAGATGAAATCCGTTGTCTAGACAAAACAGAGCCTCTTTCTTAAAGCCTCTCGCTGCGCTTGGTCTGTGACATTTTAAGCTGTTTTCGTTTTGTTTATGTAAAGCCACCAGCAGCAGCACTGGACTCTCTTACAAGACAATGGAGCAAATCATCAAACTACCCACTAGGTTTCTTTTGAAATTGATTCATTATATATATTTACTCATCTCAGGCTCAATGCTGAATGTTAATCACAATTACATCTGTTAGACTACATTTAATTAGCAAAGCAACTCACAGCAGACAATAGATGAAAAGAAAAACGAGTCGCCTCCATGACTTTAATTGGCTAAGCACAGCCTCCCTTTAGCTAAATGACTGGATAATTTAACTACACAAAGCCCAATACGTGGTTTTGGTTAGTTGTTTGCCATGGCCGCTCATGGATAATTTCTGCTCACAACATGAAAGCAACGTCACATTAAGACTTTTACCAATATCAACCAGCATTAACACCATGATGAGAAATTCCAGTATGTTCTATAGACAAAAAGAAAATAATTTTCTTGACTTTTTATCTTCATTAATATGAGAGATCTGAATAATGTTAAGAGAAATGAACATTGTTGTGGTTCAAGTAGGGGTTTAAATAACCAAACGTTGCTCAGCGCTCCAAATAAGTAAAACAGTCCAAAGGTCAAACTTCACCGAGAAAAGATTAATTCAGCTGTATTTTTTCTTTTTTTTCTTTTAACTTAACCAAACTGTTAGGTCCCCAATACCGTCACCTTATTTTCCTCTTTGAATGAACAGAGATTGACTTCAGGACTGTCCAGATCCGCCTCTTTCCATCTCTCGCTATCTCCAGGCCACGGCCCGCTTTTCTCATCGCACCGGCCTCCCTCATCTCTTGCTCACGCAGAACTTTTGATTACCTTCCCTCAGTCCAGTGACTCTGAATTGGCGAGCATCAGGTCAGGGGTCCAGCTAACCACGGAAACAGCAGGAAGGAAATGGATCGACTAAGAGAGCTCCTTCTAGGTTCTTTGTCTGCCACATGCGACTTGTTTTCCTTCAGCTGATAAAAGCTCACTTCTTCTTCTGCAGCTTTATTCCAACCTGGCAGGAGACGATCAAAGAGACGGAGGTGGCAAAGAGAATGAAACCAGCACACCCAGGGAACACGTTCTGCATTCTGTGTTGTCTTTTGACACTTAACAAGGCGTTTGAGGACTACAAATTTGCTCTGTGCATCATGTGTGTCATCCGAAAGGAATATCGTATTCCATTTCTTCTGAACAACAGTCTATCCAGACAAAATATTTAGCAAAAAGCCTCTGCTTTAAATTGAAGGAGATCAAAGGTGATCAAAGCCGGTTCTGATTTTAATAAGTTAAAACATCAAAAGTCTTCCCATCTTGCTCATATTCTGTTCATATGTGTCTGTTTGTTTTAAGATCTTAGACAGAATGATTTGGATCAGAAGTGCAAATAATAATAAGAGAGGAGTAGATGACGGGAACATCGGTGGAAATTAGTTGTCTTTCACTTTGTATTACCTGTTTGTGTTTCCATAAATGAAATAAAGGTTTCACAAATCTGATACAGTAGTTTAAAGTATCTCTGATCAGTGAAGAATTATTCTTTTTAAAAATTACACAAAGTCTTTTGAAAAAGAGATCATCAAATGAAACCACATTCTTAGAAAAGGCAAAAATGAACCCAATCGGACGCCACGAAAATGACCAACTTGTGTGTCGCTAGCCAGTCAGTGTTTGACAAAGTGTTCAGGCTCATCATTCACCCTTTCACCTCTTGTGCCTGTCTTCATTAACTATTAGTTAGCTCGTTGCAGCATTTCCATTAGAGTTGCTCTTTCGGTCATGATTTCCACTTCTATTCATCTGTGTGATTCATCCAACAAATCTGCCGAAGCTCATGTTTTCACCTAATCCAGCTCTCTCAAAGACACGTTTTCACAAAATCCCACAATCCATGAATGAGCAGAGCACCTGACATGCTGCATCTGTGTTTGATGCGGGATTGCATGTCGGCGGTCGTGCATTTTTTCCTTTGTCCTCTCCCGCACAACGAAAGACGAAGGCGATTCCTTTTAAATCTGCAAGTCGTCCAAAGGATTTATTGGTTCTTTATGAAAACCCCTCAGCAGAATCCCCAGATGTCAGTCAAACTATTTCTCTCGTTGATCTCTTCTATGATGTTCACCAGCATAACGACTGACTTTGTTGTCCTGCCCTTCCTGTGAGTTTTGGATGTGAGTCTTTATCTTGTTTCTTCATTTGATTCAAAGTGTCCATTGCGTAGGATCTACCACTCATTCATTACATCACAGATGCATCCTGTGCTTATACCTTCCTCCAACGTGGCTCATTCATGCTCCATTTGATCTTGTGTCAATGTCCAGATGCTAACTGGCTGCAGGCGACACATGAAGCTCCACACTGTGATCAGAGTCACAGAAACACTGGTTATTTTCATATTTTGCAGACAGAGTCCCGCCGGCTCGACCTTTTGGCCGTTTTCATGGGAATTCCCAGTTTCTGATCAATACAACTGCTGCCCTGCTGGGGATCGGGCTCAGCGCTCAGAATCCTTTATTTGTGTCACAGCTAGCTCTGCTATCACTGAGGCACCGCCGTCAGAGATGAGAGACTGAATCTAACCGTTTGATTTATTGTGTGAAAAGAGAGATTTTTTTCCCCCCCTCCTTCACAGCTGAGACGATACCAAAAACACGCTGGGTGTTTTAATTTTTAAATATCCTGCAAACTGTTGCCGTGAATTTACTTATTCAAATCCAAAACCTCCTGTTCTGTAGTTATTTTGGCTTGCTAAAGCATTCAATCCTTTGAAGCTTTTGTCATATTTCAAATGCAAGCCTTCGTATTTTTTGAGATTTTCGTTGGGATTTTATGTGAGAATTGTGAAACGGGAACAGCAAGTCTAAATAGTTAACTATTCAAAAAACTACAACCGAAAAGTCAATAGTACACATGTGATCTGCTTTCTTTAATCCAATAGTCTGCGAGGATGTGGATTTTTGTGTCTGTTTCTAATTTTAGTTCCTAAAAACCCAAGAAAAAAAAAACAATTATAGCAAAATCTAGACTTATTTCATGTGGCTGAGGTCAAACTGTTGTCTTCACAGCCAAACAGACTTTAAAAAGAAACTGGAAGAAGAGTTAAAAGGAAACAAACAATAAAAGACGAGAGATGAGAATCTCAGTAAATGTGACAAACCCAGAACACTTTAGCTGCTTTAATCCCAGCAAATGTTTGCCTCAGGTGAGCGTTGTGTTAGACACACAATAGATTTTGTTTTGAAAGAAGTAAAATAAAATACAGATTTTTTTTCTTTCAATTACAATTCTGTTTACTATGTAAAATATCTGTTTTATAAAATTAAGCAAGACTTTGTTTCATGACAAAAAGTGTAAAAATTCAAGGATTCTGAATAGTTTTGCATGGACCTGAGACTTTTAACAACTTTAAAAATCAACCAAACTAAGGTGTTTGAGTTCATTAGTATCTCAGAAGAGAAAACCTATGTATACCCAATATATTTAGAAACTTTACTGACAATAAACCACTTTTGACTTGTTTCGTGATTTTAATGGGAAAAGACATTGCGTAGACGTTTCAGAAAAAAAACCCAACAACGTATAAATCCATTGCGAGCTAATTCTGGCCCTTAGCTCGAACTGAGTCACTGCTTCACACGTTCTTCCTCACACTCAGCAGCGTATATCAAACATCGACCCTTACGGTTTGGACAGTGTATCTGAAGTAAAAGCTGCCTTCTGCATTTCAACCCTCTCCTGCCTTCCTACCACGGCTGCTTGTTTGCCTTCTGCTGGATTCTCTTCAGCCCCTTCAACACCCCCACAATCCCTCTGGGACTCTGACCTCAGAGACCCTCTCCTCACTTCCTGACATGCCGAAGACATGTTCAGGGTGTACAGATGTGTCGAGCGCTATGACAGCAGGGAGTGATGGTGTCAGGGCCTGGACACCGACCATTGGTCAAAAGAGAGGTATTTAAACACGCTGTGTGGCTGAAAAAGAGCAAATGCAAAAATCAGTTTTCAAGTCAAGAAATTTATTCTGAGAACAAATCAAACCAACCTAGCCATTCGAAAAATAAATAAATAAATAAATAAGACAAGAAAAAAAAAATACATCCACCGCTGCTCTCACCAGGCATCAGTTGATCCAAGCAGTTTGCAGATGTTATGACCATCTTATCCGCTTAATGTCATCCGCTGCCTCTCCCCCGTTACTCTCATCGAGTGTTTAATTACCAGCCAACTGTAAAGACTCAATGAACTATTAAATAACTTAATGATTTTGGCACTTTCCACCAAGGAGCTAGCATCCGGTCAAGCGCTTCCCTGCATATTTTACAAATGACTGCTGGCAGAGGTGTGTCAGCTTTGTTCCATTATAGTCCCTCCAAACACTGTAATGAACTGTAGAGGGCGTTCGGTTTGCCAAAGATCACAAACACCATGGGAAACTCTTGTCCAAGATTGGCTCCTCAAGCGACTTTTAAAGCAAATACAGTATTTTCACAGACGTTTGTCTAAGCAGTGACTCCGTCTAATAAGCCTGTAATGCAATAACACCTTCATCCCCAGTCCAGATGTGCTTTATCGCCACACTTAACCACAACGTCTGAGGCTTTATTATATCAGCTAGTGTGAAGCCTGCTATGTCAACATTTAAACAGGAGATACCCCAGCTTGGCGTTTCCAAAGCGTTGCTACCTTCTCTCTCAAACAGCTTAAATGGGGAAACTGAAAGTTGCGGGTTATCAAGGGTGACTACAAGGCAGCGGTAAATCGGCCTCCACGGAACGATGTCAGCCCAATCTACACAGTGGCCAAAAGGGAGCTTTCATCTCTCTAAAGACTCTTCAGTGCTTATCGTACCGGATCTCGGAGAGTTCACAGCACACAGTATACAGCTCGCCGCCTGGCCTGCCTGCCTGCATTACTACCAGCTGTCATTCAGCACAAACACACGGACATTTCTTCATAAATCATTCACGCGTCTTACTGAGGTGTGTGGGCAGACGCACAAAGGTATTACAGCACCACTCTGCTTCTTTCTGGTAAGTTAGACACACTAACCTAAACATCACTGGCTGAAGTTTCAAATTGCTTGTAAATATCTTGAAAACCAAAATGATTTTTTTTCTATTTTAGAGGACTAAATGCTTAAGGAAAATTTGAGACACACTCAGTAAAATGATTAATGCCTAAAAAACTGATCTTCATGAAGACCATTTCAAAACTTGCTTGTAATTGTTACTTCCTGTCACAGTTCAAAATATACAAGTATATCAAAACTGATATTTAAAGTAAAATTAACTTTTTGAACCTTTATATCATGTTATGTTATTCCCTCATCAAAAACACATCTGCAGTGTTCCTTTGACTCTTTCGTGCATGTTTGCACAATCAATGAATCTATCTCCCACGGCAACCATTCAGGATGTCTAAACACTTTCTCATGCAAAGTGCCGCCTATTTCCACAAAGCTCCTCCTTGGAGTCACAGTCTAAAGCCAAGCTCCCACCTCAAAGAGCAAATCATTTTGGAAATTCTGTCTGACCCAAAACAGGAGACACTTTGTCTAATTTAACTTCAGACGGTGAGTGTGCATCTGTCATGAGAATGTCATTCTGTATACATTCAGTTGTTTATTTTTATGAACTTTCATTTGTCTGAGGTCATTCTTGTTGAGTAGGAAGCCTCTGACTTATGTCTGTAGGGAATTGTTTGAAGTAGGTCAGTCATAGTGTGCCAAGCAGGCACCAAATGACCAACGTGATGAAAAACACTTGACATCAAGCCCGGGAGGCAGCAGGTTTGTTCAAACAAAGGGAACCATTTGGTGCGTTTACTCTGGAGATATCCCCCGGTTGTGCTTTCCACAGTGTTCAGAAAACACAGAGCCAGTAGCATGCAGTTTTTGGAAAATAACACATAGCTTGAGGATAGAAAAGAAACTTTGTCTCTGTCCCTCACAGGATTTCGCTTTGTTCCTCACTTTTGCTGCCAACATCGACAGGTTGACCAGACAAGATCACACACAACCTTTAGCCTCGGAGTGACACAAGCAAAGGTGCACATAATTTGAAGCTCGCATCAGATGCCTCGCCGCATAAAAATTGGGGATTACCAAAGCAGCATCCCTTCCCAACATCATTACCCAAAGAAGTTCTGGTTGTACCTGTGCGCCCCTCTTTCATCATCCTCCTAACTTGACTCCTAGTCTCTTGCCATTGTCATGCACGAAGAAAAGGAGAGAAGTATTGGAAACCTTGTTTTCAGCAGATGTCGTTGTGAGTGTTTCTGTTGGGTTTTTCCTAATTACCTCCCAAAGGAGCTTTACGGCTGTCAGATAGAAAAAGACGGGGGCAAAGGGAAGATTGAAGAAGGGAGACGGCACAGAGAAACGGATGGGAAGAAAGACAGAATATCAATGGAAACGAGGCAGCAATGGGGAAAAAAAGAGTGGAGAAGGGAAGACAAAAGAAGGGGCAAAAAGACGGAGTCTGCAAGTGATCGTTCATTTGCACGTTTGCTGTCACGCTGACACTTTAGCCCTTACAAAACAAGATGGATGCTGATGCACACGCTAAGCGACTGCACTTTACTTCACAGATTGATTCCTTGATTTCCATAATACAGTTTTATTTTCTGAACTGGCAGGTGATATGGCCTTTTCACAGTGTGTTATGTGCAATTGGCATAAAACGTATGCAGACAAGAGAGACTGAGCTGCATGATTTATTTTTTGGACATAGATTTTAGTGTCACTTAAGACCATGTTGCTTCACAGTGACGACTTTACAATGTGAACAGGTTATTCAGAGAGATAATTCTACAGAAGGTCTGGCTGAAATGTTGCTTTTAAAAGTCAAAACATTTTCAACGAGGCCACAATGACACAGAAATCTCACAAAACAAGGTCAGTTTCATGAGATCTTAGATCTTATGAGCAAACCCGACGCATCGAGTTTCAGAACTATAAAATACACCATTGAACCCATTCAAAGTCATCCATGTTGTCGTGACACTTTTACTGCTGGAATGTTGTATAGATAAACCCCTCCCATTTCCAGCCAATAAAAAAGGCAGCATGCATTACAAAAGGGTTCAAATCCAAACGCCTCTTTCTGCTATAATAGGTTTTGTGCATTTTTCAGGACACAGTCCTGCATGAACAGCACAAAGCCTGAGCAGGTTTCAATAAAAATCTATTCCCAGTGTGACCATACGAGGGCCGTGAAAGTGAAATATTACAAAGTCTTGATTTCACAGAGAACGGGGACATTTCTTTACCTGAGTCAGTAAACACTGTTACCAAATTCTTTCACTGAATTAAAACAGTTGCCATATTCGGTACCGAAACGGCAAAAGTGTGCTTTTTCAATACAGCAGATTAATTTTGCCAAAAGCATGCCTGCAGCAGGCTGTCTGGGTGAAGCTATCCATGGTGCTAAAAAAGCACTGTCTACATGTGTACAAAGCCATCCAGATGTAACAAATGTTACACTGGGAGCATCTGCCTAATTATTACACTTTTTTTCCCCATTCTGAAAACAGCCTGCAGCAAAAAGTCTTCAGTTTGCTCTTTTATGTCTAATGCATAAAGTGTCTAATCCAGTCATAACTGTCCATGTAAGCTCATCCCATCATAAGTAACATGATGGGTATTTTTCTCGAACCTACATAAAAGAACCACAGACAACGTATATGAATTTTATGACCAAGCTTTTGCAAAAGGAGAAGACTCCGCCAACCGCTCCTCCGAGCCGTTCACAGAGCGTTCTGGTCTGCTTCCGCGTGAGCCCCTGTTTTATTGTCAAAGCAGAACAGCCACAGGGAGCAACCAAGAAAACCAACAGAGGTCGTAAAACATTTAACCCAAACAACTAGCAACCCAGTTCCAGGTGTGATATCTGATCTACGGTCTGAGCCCGGTTCAAATCTCAGTCAAACTGTCAATAAAGAAGAGGGAAGATAAACATAAGACAACCTAAGTTAGGAGGTATTCCGGTTGATAAGAATTTAAGGTCTGAGAAACACAGAGTTAACTGTCTCACATGAAGATGAACAGACAGTCGTGACCTCCAGGTCAGTTTATACACACATAAGGAAGAGAACACTTTACACTGAAAATCACAATAATACTGATTAACATTAGACTGAATATGAACTAAAGTAATAACAAAATGATAATACCAAAAAATCCCTAACAAACATAGTGACTGATTAGCTGAATCAAGATGGTGTCAGCTCACTTTCATAAGCTAATGATTATTATTCTAGGCAGACGCTAAAGCGAAATGGCCGGCATCTCTGTGCATCTCTGCGTACTTTCAATGTGAGTTACTTTGTCATGGCAGAACTTGGGTTCTGTTAATACTTTTAAAGACTCTTCTCTGCAGAAATTGCCCTCTAAAAGACCCGTCTTTGGCTCTCCAGTTGCTGATTTGATTAGCAGTTATTGCCTGATTTACTGATTATAGCCTCATCCTTCAGGTTGTCTCAAGAGGGTCTCAGTCACTCTTTTTTTTTTCTCCACAAAATTAGTTAGGAGAGTGTCTGATCAAATTAAAATGAAAACATGAAAATAGCGTTGCCCAGTTTGCATGTGCAAACAGCTAAGACGTGTTTCCATGTTTTAATCCGGATTTTGAAGCATCATGTTAGAAAAGGCAAATGGAAATTTAAAAAATTGAAGTAACTTTCTCAAGTGTTGGGGAAAAAAAAGTTTTCATTCTCACTGAGGTGGTTTTTGGCTTTTCTGATGGTTGGTCCATGCTTGTTTTCAACTTCAACATCTTTATTTATTTTTTTTTATTATTGCCATGTGTTGCAATAAAATCTGACAAAATTACACTTTGCGCAGCCTGCTTGATTCCCGCCAAACCAGCAGACGGAAAAATTTCTAACTCACATTTCATTTTGGCAACAATTTAGAACATTGCTCACAATTCAAATGAAAATTAGATGGAATCAAAGCTGGATAACCACATGAGGTTTAATTTAATTAATCTTTTACATAAATTACATAGAATAGTAACACATTTTAGCAAAAAATCCAGTTTCTATCCTTTTTTTTATTTTTAAAACTACAGTCAGATTCAGGAACTGGTTATGTGCAATCTAGTTCAGCCTTTAGTACAATTCAGCACAGTCAAAGTCAGATGGTCATTTAACACGAATAGTTAAAAAGTGATCTCGGGACATTGACCTGATCCCACTGTCAGAGTCATTGACCTTGCAGAATCCATCATCCTGAGCAACCGTGTGGTGAGGAGTGGAGATGAAACTCTTCCTTTTGACGAGATGAAGCCTCCAGAAAGGACCGGGCTGAGTTTGAGTTCTGATCTGAAACCGCTTCTACTGAGGTGAGGGGAGGGGAAGGGAAGCCTGAGTGTACTTTTGGAGGAAAAGGAAAAATGTACACTGAGTTAATGACGGCAATAGCTCTGTCTAAGAAAGAGCACAGAAGCACTTTCCATTGGGAAGAAAAAAAAACGCAATTCAACAAGATTAAGGGCAACAGTAGCTCGGTCCTTCCAGGAAAGGAAAAGAACAACCAAACATATATGTTTTTTTTGACAAAAAGCAGGAATAAAACAGACTTTACTGCAGAAATAATAGTACGTAAATGTGGAGTATTAGAAGTAGTGCAGTGTCTAGAAACTAAGAGCTGGTTCAGCAGGAGAGAAGACAGATAGTACATGAAAAATCTCCCCATCATTTTTCTCTAAGAAACTCTAGTCTACCTGCAGTCTGAGAGCTCTACGCTCTGACTCAACACTAATCCTGTGGCTATTGGGTAATATAAAACACCGTGGTTTACTTCATCAAGTAACACCTTAGCAAAATAAAAAATAGGAAATAAATCAGTTATTTGGTTCAAATGTTCCCACAGCATGTTGAAATCTGAATCCGTTTAGTTTTAATTGGGAAAATGGGCTCGGTGTTCGTCCTACACCTGAGCCCCGCCATATTTTACACAAGCAGACAAAGGCCAGCAAAGGACTGTGGCCATAAGCAGTAAAAAATAATCAATTCTCCTCAGTCGGGGTGTTTTAGCTCTGCTCATCCTACTACAAGTTGAGTAATAAAGATGTCAGTGCTGTGCACATAATGTTGGACCATCTATTCAAAAATTATAAAATATAGATCATTATGGGGCTACAAAGCTAGACTAATTGAGTTGTTTTCCATTCTCATTTGTGAATATGTGGTATTATTTTCACACCTGAGACCAGTCAAAAAGCGGGAATTGCTTAAATACTCAATAGACTTCCTGTAGCAGGAAAATATATTGCTCCGAAGCACCGGAGGAGGGATCCTCCTCACCACGTTTATGTGCAGAAACAAAATGGGAACGGGCAGAAGTATTTATTTATTAATACATCAACCATTTTATTTTCCTTTCTCTCAGCACACCCTCCTCTCCACAGGCAGCATTTGTAAATGTGTGCTGACAGCAGAGGTTACCTTGAGCAGGCCTGGTGGACCTGGGGGCTGTATGTCTTCATTTTCACCAGAATCTGCAGATGCCAGGGAAAAGGGAAAGTTATTTTCTGTCTCCGGCCCACGGGGAATGCACAAGCTAATGATCCTGGCCACGCTGATTGCTACCTTGCACCTAAAATAGCCCTTTACTTTTAGGGGCAAGTGCCAGGGAATGTAGGCAGCAAAGACAAGGAGGAGGGACACGTGGGCCCCGAGCCACAGCGGCGCACGCAAGGGTAAACCACATGAACACGTGAGCAAACTCAGGTAGCCAGAGTCAGGTGTGCTCTGTGATTATACTTAGCCTTTGTTTCCAACAAATTAATCATCCGGATTATTTAGGTCGACCCGGATGGCTCCGTGAGCACCTTCCACCACATAGTGGGTCTATTAAAATCTCTGGGCTAGGATGCCAAGTAGAAGTCTATTTACAGTTCAAGCAACAAAAGCAAAGCTGTTAAAAATATTTGCCATTGTTCTGTTCCAATATGTGCTACCTGCCCACTGGATTATGTATTGCTTGATTCCTAAAATGTTAAGCCTTGATATAAATGAAGTCCTCTCGGCCAGTGCCTCTCATGTAGTCGTCATGCATTGCCTACAATGTCTTCATTCACATCAAGAGCACTATTGACGACAAAGTAGACCCAAACCAAGATGCGTCAAGCAGGAACCAGTCTGTCTCTGATGCAGTGTTAAGTTTCCTTCACCCTATGTTTTATAAAATAAGGCCCAGGATTCGTAGGTCAGACTGCACCAATCAGATTTCAGTTCAGACAGCGTCTCTGACGCTGGCACCAATGTACCACGGCAGGGATGTGTCCTGAGGGAAAACAAGGTATCCGAGGCATCACATCGGGAGGTTTTTCATTGGTACAAATGTTGTTCCATTTGATCCAGAAGTTAACGAGTAATTTTTTCTTAGTCTCATGTTTTTCCACCAGTCAGTCAAGTCTGAAACCTCTGACCATTTGAAATAAACATTTTCTCTCATCAAATCCATGACGACTCTAACCCTGCATTGCCATGAGCTGAGATGCCAAACCTGCATTGTTTATTCTTTAGCAAAATTTCCGTGTGAACATTTAAATTTTTCTTTTCATTTTTTTACATTTAATTGAGCATGCAAAACACTGCCAAAGGCAGTTCTACATAAGTTTTTAAAAACGATACAGTGTATCATTTTACCACAATAGAAATATAAATAGGCGTTTGTACTCTTAATGAATGGAGAAGGTGAAAACTGCCTAATACCTGGAGCTGCACGTGTCCTGTAATGTCCCATGGATACCAAACAAACCCAGCATCATTA
Source organism: Poecilia formosa (assembly GCF_000485575.1). Classification (NCBI taxonomy): domain Eukaryota; kingdom Metazoa; phylum Chordata; class Actinopteri; order Cyprinodontiformes; family Poeciliidae; genus Poecilia; species Poecilia formosa. The sequence continues at coordinate 371,641 of NW_006800215.1, forward strand.
GGCATTCTCACCAACGCCTCTGCTTCATATGACGGCTGATGCAGTGGAGAGCATCTTGACCTTTTCCACGACAGTCTGTTATGGAAACTGCTTTGAGTCTGACAAGAAGAAGCTACAAAGAGCGATCAGATCAGCTTAAAGAATGACCAGCAACAGCCTCCTTTCGCTAAAAGTGATTTACAACAGGAGGTTCAGACACAGAGCAGAGAACATCCTGAAGCATCCCATCCAGTCCGGTGACTTGTTTTATTCCACAAAGTCTATACATCAAGGTTGAGGAGTGGGTTCGTTCCTCAGGCTGTGGTACAAATTTTGAACTTGGCCAAAAAAAATCAACCAATGGACTTTGTTTTTGTTTTTACACAGATTATAATCTATTCTTATATTTTTAAGGTCATTTTTGTATACTGCTTTTTTATTTGTGTGCCTCTGTTGCTGGCATAAGATACACATTTGGTTTTTCCATGTCTCTAAAATGTTAAAATATGATTCTGATTCAGTCGTTCAACCAATACGACAGAAAGGAAGATGACAAAAAGCAAACATGCTTCTGGCTTTGAAACTATTAAAAGTTGGAGAAGTTACACTCCTTACAGCATTTGCACTTTGTCTTAGGCTTCTTGCTCATGAACGCTAAAAGTTATTTAGGGCTACTTCTGTTCTTAAAAGTTGCGCTTTCAACAACAACAACAAAAAAAAGTACAATGTGCTTTCTTATCCTCAATGCCCCCGGTGATAGAAAACTTTTTTTGGAGCCTTGATTAACAACTTTCTTTTTTCACCGCAGTCTACTGTCAAGTATTTTGCAAATGAGTCAGCTGATGTCTGCAAAACAAACAAACAAACAAAAAACACAACAAAATAAAAGGCATCTAAGTACTGTGGCCGTGTGAGACTGTGGGACTGAAATCACACAGAGAGGATGGACAAATAAAAACAGACTAAAGTGATCCAGCCTGCATTCACCCCATCTCTGATATTGCTGCATCTTCACCCAGGCGTTTGTTTCGTATTCCCGTCCATGTGCCCGGGATCAATACTCCTTACTGAACCGTCTGTCGCTCAACCACAATAAAAGCTATAACTACACTCTGTCTCTCCCATTTTCTGACTTAGCTTGACCAAGTTTGGGGTCGAGTTAAACCTACTGCATTATTCTTGCAGTAGTGGACTCATTGGCAAGACAAATAAGGGAGGTAACAGTAAGATAAATACTAGTCCTCGTAGGACTAATATTTGTCAATACAAAATATCTCCTCAGTACTCCATCAGAAAGTAGCTTATAGTGCATGAAGAAAGCTTCTTGGGTAGCACATTATTTCAAGGGGTGTGCATGAGACTGACATCAAATATATATTTTTGTCATAATCACACAATACCTGTTATGAACATGAGGAAGTCTTCATGAATGTTTGACTGCTGTCTGGAAATGCCAAGACACTTAATGCAAAGTTGACTCTTTTAATGGACATAATTCATGTGAGTCCTCAGGGGCTTCGTATCCATGTTTTCCTCCTTTCCCTGATCAAATGATGGTTTATTTTCAAGCTTCAGAAGAACACTGTGGCATGCTGAGGGGTCAGTTGGAAGTTTGACTCAGCGGTTTAGGAGCAGAGCCTGATCTAAAACTGGCAGCACATTCGGCCCTTGAGAACTGGAGCCTGACACCCAGTCCTGTGTGATGTCCATGAAACCTAAAATCATTTAGGCTTTTTGGTGTTCCAAGTAAATTCACAATGTGCAAGTCAGGTTGTCCTCCCACCCCCTCAAGTTTGGACGAATGACAAAAACAAAGCTGTTAATGTAAAGAATCTATCCAACACTTGGAAGTGGGTGTGCTGACCAGATAACACCAAAATCAACATATTTGGCTGCCATGAAAAATGCTGTGTGTGGTAGAAAGCTAAGCAATACACTTCATGCTAAATACACAATTATGCTTGATATCAAGCGTCTAAGACCCGCATTGGGAAGAGCCTCTTGACTCTGGGCTGGTTTCCTCTGCTGGTCTTTTTGTACAATATCGAATGAAATTGAGAGAGAGTGGCTTGGATTTATTTACTGAAAGCAAGACAACATCGTCATCGGGTGCCTCTACCCGATGACCAGATAATTCAGAGGCGTTCTGACTTTGAGTCCCACCACATGCTCCACAAGCCACACATTTACGAGGGTCGGTGTCGGCGTTATTTTCGTTTCATCCCAGTCCAGTTTAACGACTTGATGATGCGGGTCATCATGACTTGATGACCCGCATGCCCGCATTTCCAACCAGCCACAGGCTTCTGCATCAAATAGAGTCTCTCTGATGGGCTGACGCTCTCCATCCAGCTGCAAAAGTTCAGAATTTGCAACTCCAGCATCTGCTGCTCTGAATGCACTGTATGCTTGTCAAAACCTCAAAGTCTGAAAACGTCCAGTGCGAGATGCTCGTCCACTTTAGACTTTGCATGTAAACCAGAAGCACCTGATGCTCAAAATGCGTTCGATCTCAACACACTATAAGAGGTTGCAAAAGACCTGAGACTGGGGCTGAAATAATCAAAAGAATCACCCTAAGGAGACAGTCGCAGTTGCAATAGTTTAAATCAAGCCATGTCTTAAAATGACCCGTTCAAAATTCAACCTTGAATTCAATTATGAATTTGCTGGGGGGAAAAAAATAAACACAATAACAGTAATAGTTTAAAGGTACTTAACTGATTCATGCAATAAACTCATACAGATCAACTCACAACAATGTGTGGAAAAAACCCCTTTTGCATTGTCCCTTGATTATCTGATACATCCTGATCTGCCTGAAGCAAAGCTGTGCCCACCAGCTTTTTCTGCTTCACAATGATGGAAGTAAATGAAGTGCATGTGGGGCCTGTAGAGACCAGGACACTTTACCACTCCGCCAAAATTAAGGGTTATTGCGCTTAAATAAAGGCTGACAATAATTCGTTAATCATGGGGTGACCGTTTTGAAGAAAACTAATAGGCTCATCAGTAATCAGAGACTAATTCATTGTCCTAGCTCAGCCTGAAAAGACTTCCCAAATTGCACTATAGCAGTCTGTGTTAGATTATCTTTTCCAGTGTCTAGTGGGAAGTAAATAGATTTCCTTACAAAGAAAAATATGCTTTTTTTCCTCTATATAAACAAATTATTTCTTCTGATAACGGCATCCTATCCACAATATAGCACAATATAGGAAAGGCCTTCCTTTATCTTTTCTTAGTTGCCTAGCTTACAGTCGAAAAAGCTGCTCTGAGCTGAGAAGTAACCCCTACACAAACACTTCTGGATGAACTGTCACTATCGGGTCCTGATCGTTCCACCTCAGATGACAGCAGAGCTCAAATCTCTGCAGCCATTTTTCAAAGTCTTCTGGAAAACTTTTCTCTGGTAAGAAAGGGCTGCGTCCCATTAGGATAAAATCAAAAGCTGTCAAGGGTCTGTTAGTCAAACATGATGGATGATTTGCTCTTTTCCATGTTTTTTGCCTTACCGTCACAACAAAAAGGTGTTATATTGGGTTTGTATGCGAAAATAAACTATTTCCTAACTGTGAAGTGGAAGGAAAGTGATACGCAGGTTTTAACAATTTCTATTGGGCAGCATTGCCCTGTTTAAACTCCTGAATAAAATCCAGCATTGCAAATCACTTCAGAAGACAACTGTATATTTACTGAGATTTATTACATGATGTAAAATGAACAAACATCACAACAAATGCTGTGGAACACATACCACAGGTCAGGTAGAGATTGGTGGAGAACATTGAAGGGGGATTACAACAATATCCCACTTTTTAAGGTTTTACAGATTATTGTTCAATCTGTCACCTGAAAATAGACTAAGTATTGTACAGGGAATAAAAAGTTAGTTAGGAGATTCTGGACAGAACAAGCATAAGTTAGACACTGCACAAAAGTCTTGTATCAATTAGTGAGCGAAAGAAAGCCATACACCTGCATATGCATTGACCACACAACTGCACAATTTGACATTTTGAAAAAAAATTTTGTGTTGCTGAATGGAAACACACAAAAAAATCTTGTTTTTCTATAAAAGTTTTGCCACTCGGGTGAGGTGGTTAGCCGTATCGAAATTGGTTTACTTTGTAAAACTTTTGAAACACTTTTGTTGTATCACACGAGTCACATGGTCAACAACTGGACGTTGCCATTGTGGGAAACCATGAAGAAGTCAGGAAGGCAGCTGGATGACCAGGACGCAGCATGTTTTTTTAATGATTTATTGTGTGAACAAACTTTTTCACATGTAATTTTAATTGGGTTTCTTATTTCAAGGAAACACCTTATTTGTGATTTTTATTTTTTTTCTGACAGTAGCAGAATATTGACAAAGTCATGCGCACATTTGCAATGGAAGCAATTGAGAATCCTTGTTTGCAGTTAGCCACAAGCCCCATAGGGTACATGGCAAAAACGTGGAGTGAATATGGAAGAAGCTCATCTGGTCAGATAAGAGTAATATAAAACTTTGACTTAAAGCTTGAGGAAGAAAACCTACTTGAACATTCAAAAGAAATAGGACTGAGATGGAGGTTCATCTTCCAGGAGGATGATGCTGAACACACAGAGAAAGCTGAATGGCCAAATCTATTTCCAGTTGTAAGTATTAGTGGGGACACTTAAAAATTAATGTCAACAGGCTCTTGACATCCAACAGGCTGACTTTGGTATTTTGCAAAATAAGATTTGCTAAAATCCTTGTCTTTAGATGTACAAAGTCAGGAAAGACGTACAAAAGAGTTCTTGTTGAACTTGAGGTTTTATCAATAAAAGATGTAGAGAAACATTTACTGCTTTACTGTCTCTTCACCGTATAACACTTTGTTGCATTGATCTCTAACGTAAAGTCCTAATAGAATCAGTTGAAGTTTGTTTTTACATCAAGGCAAAATGTGAAAATCTGTTTCAGGCACTGCATATTTTACACAATAAAGCAAGTACAACCAGTGAATACCTTCTTTGAAGAAGCCATAAGTTAAACATTGAACTCTTCCCAAGATGTTGTTTGTCTAGTTGCCCTGACATCTGAATAATTTAAAAGGTCAAGCCAATCAGGCGAAAGGCCCTTTTATTAACTGTGCAAAGACACACAAACACAAGCCCTATTGGAAAACACACACACACACGCACACACACACGCCCACGCACACACGCTCAGACACCTACACACACACACACACACACCCCCACACACACACAATCAGATCCATCTTGATGTACTGCTGTTTGCTGACTCAATTTATTGAACCAAGGTGAGTTTTCATTTGCATCCCAATTTGACCCGAGCACCTCTTACCTCTTACAGAGGCTCATAGGCTCATAGCACTTTTATTACTCCCCATTTAGTAATCACTCAGTTGTTGTTGAGTTCTCTGAATGCCAATGGTCTTTCTCTTCAGTTAATCTCAACTACAGCTTACACTTGCCTCCATTTCCACAGAATGCCCCTTGGCAAACACCAGCGATTGTGCCTGAATGGATGATTTGAAATGCAGGTGCATGGAACTGTGCGACTGGAACGCTTCCAGCTGAAAAAGCAGGAGTCACCCTTTTCCCACTTCGATACGACTTGTCACAATGATGCATTTCATCCAGGTTGATTCTGGCAGCTGCTGGTGGAACAAAGTTCCAGCTTCTCCACAACTCAAGATTTTGTGCAAACTTCTCTTTTTAACCTCTTTGCAATGTTGTTTTAGGAATGGTACTGCTGGTTAGCTATACCGTAAAACTGACTTTGACGTTTTTCGTTGACTTCCAACAACCTGACTTCAACCCTTTAGTCCTGCAGCTTGAATATCAGGCATCCTTCAGAGCCCACAAAACCTCTGATGACCAACAACCTGTCTCAAATGTAGAATCGGTAGGGTTTTGTCATATTTTTTTATTTCACACAATGTAAAATGATGCACAAATGCATCTTATTTTTTTAATTTTCAGCAAAACAGCTCTTTGACTTTGCAACAGCAGAGTTGAAGAACCTCCTGCCACCTTGCCTCCCAAGTACTACTGCGATGGAAAACACGACACCTGCTCAGCCTTATCTGATTGCCTTCTGTTTGCTCCTGTTATCTTTAGCAGACCAACTACCAGAGGTCTGGAGAATTGTTGTTAGATAAGAAAGGACATATCAAATGCAAATGACATAGGCTCCAGCATTTTTCCACAATATTGTGATCTACATTTGCAGCTTTGTACAATATCAGTGTAATAACAAAATCAGACTCCATAGACAATTGGATGGTAAACAGGAACATGTTAACGGGCAAACCAATTGTCCAAAAGTTGCGTAGACAGAAATCAGGCTGCCTGTTTTACTAACCAAAGTATCTACTAACTGACCACAGAGGAAGGCTTCTCAGAGACTCCCTTCAGAGACTGGGAATGGATAAAGGCCTGACTGCAGTTCTCAACCAGATTACACACTTCTGGGATCAGCCTGACCTCATGGTCATGCTGAAGTTACCACACTGGCTGATGTGCAGCAAATGCAAGTTAAAGAATGGTATATCGTTCCCACAATAGTGTGTGACTGCCTGGTGACCACCATAAGGAGGTGGTGACAATCTGCTTTGGTTGTGTATGGCTCCAGGGGCCTGTGATTATTAAATCAATCATTTTTATATTGTATATATGCTGCCTTTCTTTGAATTCCCACTATCCAGTCCAATAAATAACTACAAAGAGACAATAGCAGAATAAGCTGTTTGGCAAAATTTGGCAAGTTCTTTTTTTGGGGGGGGATACAAACCACACTCTTAACTCTGTTTTTCAGCTCACAAACACATTTACTTGGTAAATGGTAAATGGCTTTGTGTTTGTATAGCACGTCATCAAGTGCAGAGGAACCCAAAGCGTTTCACACTACAGTCGTTCACCCATTCATGCACACTCTCACATGCTGATGGTGGCAAGCTACTGTCCAGCAACAAATATACCTTAATAGGCTTTTATATGCACAGTGGAAACCATGTTGGCACTACAGCAGATGCAAACATTTACGGTCTTACTTATTTCCACCCTGGAGGGTACAGCCAATCAGATTTAAGGACAATGAATGGCGCTTCTGGATTGGATGTCTTGCAAGCACCAGCCCATACTGGGTCAAGTAGTATTGGACATATGTATCTCAGCTTCCTAAGCTGAATTTTCTTTTGAATATCTTAGATGCCAACCAAAAAACAAAAAAAAAAAAAACATGAATAGAAAAATATTTTGACAATAATTTGGGATTACATTCCACAGAAGAATCTGCTGATAGTTGAATCTGCAAATACTGAAATGAGAATAGTTTGGGATTCATTGTAACATTTTATAATCAACAGATGAATGTATGAAGCCCAGTTGTAGCAACAAAAAAAATATTGCTCATTTAAATTTGTTTCCTACATTAATTTAAAAATATTTTATAATCTTTTTTATAAAATGAACAACCTTATCATTTGGTTGACTGCAGAGACCCTCAGCTGCAAGCTTCCCTTCAGGAAAATACGGGTATTTTTATCTCCATTTGAATTCCTCTCCATCCTGTCCTCTTCTTTTCATTGCAGGAAGAGGCATACCTGCTGCAAAGCCTTGCTGAAAACCAGCTGGAACAGTGAAGTCACACAGCAGATTGTGGGGAGCACATCAAACGCGCGACGATACCGTGTATGTCTTAAAATTTCTGCATATTGTTCTTGGCTCCTGAGAGATGACCGTTTCCTGGTTTCTCTCAATATGCGAGAGAACACACTTGACTACACAGCTACTTACTCACATGGTACTGTTCGCTTCCGTTTTGTTTTTTTTTTGTCGTTGTTTTTTTTTTGGCTTTACTTTTCAGTAGGGAAATCCAAAAAGACAGCTCCTTCTGCTGGCCAGTGTCAGTCCTGCACAAAGACCCTGTCCATCTCTCCTCAGGTCTCTGACGTGTCTCTCTGCATGCCTTCCTCTCTGCTACTACATGGGTCCTCTCTGCAGTGGCAGGTGCACTTGTGGGGCTATGAAGGATTTTTTTTTTTTTTTTTTTTTTACCAGAAGCTTGAATGAAGGCTTTATATGCTGGCTTTCAATGTGGCTCCTGTTCAGCTCCCCCTGTGTTATCTTAGGAAAGGCACTATCATCTCTGTTATGATCTACATCCCTCCATTTGTGGCTTCTCACCCGTCAGATGAGACCGGCTCAGAAAGACCCCCAGGGAGGGGGGAGGGTTACAATCCTCCGTTTCAATCAGGCGTGTGAATCCCCCTATGTACCGTTGCAAACACACAACAACACGTTGAGAGAAGCTGCATGTTAACTTCAGCTCAGCCAAGATACGGAAACAAGCAAAGAAAAAAAGGAAGAAAAACAGGACAGGCGAAGGTGTCTGACACTGCAGCTTTCAGTGGAGTTGCTGCAGAATTAAGTCGCTGAGCTGCGAGGACAGAAAAATGAGTCAGCCCAGCTTGTCATTGTCACTGTTCTAGCTTGACGCCTTGGCCGTTATAAACCCTGAAATGAGGATTAGCTCTTTAAAAGTCTGGTACATTTTTTTTTCTCCTCAAAACTAAACTGTTATGCAACCAGCACCTATTGCTATGCAACAGAGATCCAACCTATTTTCAGCTTATGAAAGCTTTTACATTTGCTTCTCTAAACATTTAGTGTGCATGATACAATGAACTGAACACAGTTAGCTGGAAATGATTGGATGCTCAGAATCAGTAACCCATCAGATTGCTTAGTAACATTGCGTAACTGGTGACGATCTGTATAATAAAAGGTTAAGATGAACAGGATGTTGAATCGTTTCTTCCTTTTTGGTCTTTCATCCCGATTTTAAACTTACCACTGGTCTAAGGCGTCAATGTTTTGCTTAGTCTCACCTCTGCATTTTTTTTCACAACATAATTAGAGGCCCTTTTGAATTTCCCTTGTGTCTATTGACCTCAACATTTTTGCTGTCCTTAGTCATTTATGTAAACACTGCTGACTAGACCCATCGTCCTCATGGTCAGGAAGTCACAAACTAATAATTGACGCCAGAAAAAGACAAATAGGTGGATGTCGGCCATTAAAGATGCCTCTGAATACCTTGAACATAATCTTAAAATAATGATCCGCCGGATTCCTGTTTAATTTTCAAGGTTAGAGTGTTTTTTTAAGTATTTAAAAGATACACTATGATTGTCATGAACAGGAAGTTCCGGATTTGATTATTATGTTTTTTAATATCTGTAATGCAAGATGTTTTCAGTATGAACTTCAGTACTTTTATGTCCCAAACAAAAACATCACAGTGAGGACTTTGTTACTTAACTTTTAAACTGTCTCTGTCTCAGTTACACATTCTGAACTGCATTACATCACATTAAACTTTCTGTTAAAACTTTCTGCATGGAAAAGTCATAAAATATATATGAATCTTTTCACGCTTAAACAATCTGCAGCACCAGGATTTCCGTTTTAGAAAAACACCAGAAATATCATGGTAAAACTTTTTAACAAAGGCCCAAATATTTGCTTAGATGCAGCTGAGGAACTAACCATCTAAGTAATTCTCATCTTTGTACCAGTTTCTAACTATCTAGTAAATAAATTATTGGACGGTGATTAGCCAGTAACTAGCTAATATGTGTAATTTTTATCAGACAAACTAAGTTATTCCCCCTTTATGCCGGACCAGGACCATCTTCTTATGTTTGATGTCTGCATCATGGATGGTTTGTTTCAGCTACTTTGTGAAATGCTTCTAGATCCGATAAGAGCAGCGGCTCGATGCAACATGCCGAGTAACTACACCATAGATCTTCAAAGTACACACAAATATTACAATGTAGGGGCTTTTGTAGAACATTAAATTGGTTAGTTGATCCTTTTTGTCAAAAAAATTAATAAAAAATACATCCATTTTTTTTTTTCAAACATAAAACGCTGAAATCACAGTGAAGGTAGTCAGTCATCAGGTAGTTGAACAGTTCAATTCCAGATACTAGAACCCATTCACTGCACACTCACTGTTTAGAACAGGAGGGATTCAAAAGCAACACGCATACTTAAAAGACATGACAGCGTGACGTTACTGCAAACCTTCCTTCATTTTCTCACATTTAGAACCACAGAACTCAAAAAGCACATTCTGTTGTTGATGGACACCAGAAGACGTTCTCGACACCTCGCAGAGACAATCAGTGTTTTGGTGGACTTTTGCTGCTGTAGTGTGCATGCTCTAAGTCTAGTTACCACTAGTAACAGACTGTTCATTTACCATGTGTTGATGGCCCATTGTAAATTAGTCCTCATTCATTTAGCACTTATTTTCCCGCCATTAAAACGGATGGCAGTCCATTTGGCATTAATCTTCGTTGCCGGTGCTGTTTTAGGGGAAAAAAAAGGCTTTGATGGAGCAATTTCCTAATTATTAGATGACCCATGCACTTATGCTCTGAAACAATAATGAACATTGACTTTACGGCGTCTCCTCTTGTCATCCTCAGCATGTTTCAAATTTAAGACCCTAATGGATAAACAATACAAGCAAAAACCAATTTTGCGGAGTTGCCCTTTAGCCCAGCGGGAAGCTTTGAAAACTTCCCCTGAGTTGGCGTTTTCGACAACAAAAGCTTCTGCTCCCACCCACAGTGATTCCCAATGATCTTTTATCAAACAAGAGAGCGACATTGCCCTCTGTCAAATCAGTTACTCATCAGCCATCAATTCAGTGCAGGGGTTTTTAGTGTTGGCACTGGTAGTCAATCACCAGAACCTCCGTGGCTTTTCCTAAATGCACTGATCCTGCCAAAGACTCCATCGCCTTATTAAAGTGCAGTCACAGAGGCAGATCTGTCACGAGGCAGGAAGCGGCCGCCCACGGGAGGAGATGAGGGGCAAGTGACAAGCAAATTCATTACACCACTTTTGTTGATGGCGTTGTAAAATGGAGTGCGAGATGCGGCGCAAAGGTCACCTGCATGCTTGTTGTTGCTGTTGAGGAAGAATTTGAATGAACAAGAAGGCAGGTGGCGATGTTTTGACCCTACACTTTGCATCTGCTAAGCTTATTGATTTTCTCCTTAGATTCATGTGTTACAGAAAGCGCTGTCCTTCTTTTTTTTTTCTTTTTCTTTTTTTATCCGGGCCACCCGTGCGGCAGTGCATTTTCAGGCCATGAACAAGGAGTTTTCTGTCGAGTGGGGGCCATGCTGACTCAAACATTAGCTTTGTGCCATTTAAGTGTTGCAGATTCACCTCTCTGTGGTAGAAGAGAACAGAATGTACAGCGGTAGAACTACGCATATTCAAAATACAAAACAACGCCGTCATAGCAAATTAAAGAGAAACCTTTTGGAGGTCAAAGCAAAGTGTTTCAAAGATTAGCAATGGTACTTTGCCCAGGAGATTTGACAGTCAGTTTTAGATTGACCTCTTCCATTCCTGAATTTCAATCTCTTTCTTGAAAGAAACAAACTATGTATCAAAGTAATTGTTGCATTCATGAGGAATTTTAAAACTATTTCTTTTCTTTTTCTTACAGAAAGATTCCTTAGTCCATTTGATGCTGTAGAATAATCAGGGATTTTATTTGGACATGTAAAATGATTGGACTTGTCAGAACTCTACTGTGTTGTGTCAAAGTGACCAAAGGCTACATGGTTCTATATTTCAACCCTGGAAATTTTAGCAAAATAACCCAAATTACACTGTTTTTGATTCAGCAGTTTTAAGTGTGTACATATGCAGCAGGTAACTCTCTTAGCATTTCCTTTGGAGACCATGCATTTTTACCTCAAGTCGTAGTCTAGGTATAGCTTCAGCTAAAATGCAATCATGCCTTTAACACATCAGTAGCAACCTTTACCTTTTTATTTAAGTTCTTTCTTATACATATTTGAATTTCTGTCAGAAATGCAGTAGACAGTAGATGGTCAAAAATGACTGTTAAAAACACATGTTGTTGTTTGTCTAACCCTTGGGAGTCGTGGGTCTAAATGGCCGTTTTGGTATCTAATTCCCCAAGTAAAGCAAAAAAATCAAGATGGTGAAAGCAATAAAGTTGGATTCACTGAAATTGTTTTAACATCTTTGTTTTTTACACCATCATTATTTAAGTGACTGAAACGTATTCCTGTTTGCAACCAGTTCAGTCCAAAGAGTCATTTTTTACCCTCTGTCTAGTTTATTAAAACTTTAGAACTTTAGAACCATAAATTATAAGTCAACTTATAATTTTTGACAAATGTGTGCAGCTTATTGTACATATACAATTTATTGTCATTTTCAAAGAAGCATTTTGTCTCTATTCAGTCAGTTGTTTCAGAAATGTATTTCATTGTAAACTGAGAACGTGTCGACTGCATACTCGACAGTGTACACCGTGTCTTGTGCCGTAACCTCATAACTCAGTTGTGTTATGAAACACAACTGAGTGATATGCAAAGTAAACCGGACAATAAGTCTGGATCCCAGTGTTTGTGCTTGCCTCTTGTACTTAATGGCCATCTTGAATGTGCTGCAGTGTAAGCGTTGTGCAGCCCAGTGTAAATCCCAGTGTTAAATATGTCAGCAGGTGCAATGCTAAACAGATGTTTTCATTTCAGGTGGCTGGCATTGTAATGCTCATAACATACCTATTGCTGAAAAAAAAAAGTTAAATTACTTAACGGTGAACTGCATACCAAGAACATAACAAGAAAAAGTGAAAGATGTAATGGAATCATTCATAAATGACAGGAACTACATCGAGGTGATTAAGTGGCACGCGGTGTTCGTAAGTTGCTTCAGAACAAGACATCCATCAAAGGAGGGAGGGTTTTTTTATGTACTCTGTAAATTTATAGAAAACCTTATTTCGATGCATCATGTTATGGTGTGATTAAATGTCTTTTTGCCATCTAAGGGCACGTAATACACTCAATATCCACTTATTCATTTCAGAAAAAACCTTTTGCTTTTTTTTTTTTTTTTTAATCAACACATGACTCAGCGATCAACAAATGATTTACCAGGCCTTCAGTGGTCGAGGCGTCCTGTGCAGGTCTGAATGTCTCCTAATTGAACATACAAATGTTGGCATTTCTAGCATACAGCAAAACGTGCATATAACTGTGACACTCATTAGGCTCACTAAGTTACCTAATTGATCCCAGAGTGGGGAAAAACCATTGGCTTGCCTCCTAGAGCCTTTTTACTCTGAGAGTCTGAAACATGCAAGCAAAGCATAATGCAGTAATTACTAGCCAGGTGCAATGCAGTAAATGCTTAATTGGTCCATGTTTGTGATGTAACATATTCATAGAATATCACATGTGGGATTCTGCACAGCGGAGCCATTCTGGCAGAACCTCAGTACACAGCAAGGTGAGAAAAGAAACACAGCAGTAATTATGGATGGAAACCAATGCGAAGCGTCTTCTTGATATATACAATGTTGAGGTAAGACGTCAGGAAGAGGTCACGGTGTAGCAAAAGTATTGAAAGAAACTGAAAATGAAAAAAAAACAACAACAACCAAGTAAATATCTGTCAAAAATATCTACTCCCATCTTCTACTGGCCCTCTGGGGGGGAGGGGGGGGGTTGATTTTTGCTTCATAAAATGTTTTAATGGGACGCTTTTTGTTGTGCAGAAAGGAGTTAGCTTGTCACCTAAAGTATCCAATCCTAAAAAAACCCTCAATGGAAAACATGTTGCAGTAAGCACATACCATCCCAACACTAATGTCAGTGCACAGTACACATTTCTAAAACCGTATTTTTCAAAGAAGTTACAAGAATAATCAAGGGTTCCTGAAGCTGAATCGGTATAATGGGCCTTTATTAACAGCACTTTTCATCAATCTGGTGGTTGATGAACCTAAAGAACAGATTAAAAACAACAACTATCTTTGTTGTTGAGCTTAGATCACTTTTTATTCAATAATGTCACAGCAAAAAGGGTTATCATTTTGAAAATATTGCTTGTTTTGTTCATATATTTCACATATATTTTTTATTAAAATGCAACTAATTAGTTACAGATGCTGCAATCAACACAAAATGCAATTTGTGAAGATGTCGGCAAAACACTAGGAAAGCAACAATCTACTACAGAAACTCGTTTGAATCACTAATTCCCTTCATGCTGTTGTGATTTTCTCAGCTAATAACACCATCTATGCCCACAGAGGCAAAATACAATGTTAGGCAAGCACTCACTCTTACATCATAAGTTCATATTTACATTCACCAGCTAAAAGTGGACAATATGTGCTGAGAGATGATCCATTTTCTGATGCATGTTGGTCTCATGCCGGATGGATATACAGTCTTTGTCATAGTTTACTATGAAAATTATGAGTCACACTTGTAGCTGAGTGGGCTGCAAAGCCGAGCGCACTCTGAGAAATACCAGGCGCTATGTCTGTGTGTCAGAGCTGACATGGTGTGCTGACTAGATGGTGGATATAGCATGTAAATTTATTTAGAAAATGAAACAAATAACTTTGTAGTGATGTTTTGTTCAGCTTCAAATGGAGTTTGAGCAGTGCAGCGGTTAGCAGCAGTATGACTGGACCTTATTCAAGGAGTAGTGAGTAATTTAATAAATATTAATTACATAACCTATCTCATGTTGACATTTCTGGCTCTGCTTGTTTAATTAGCCTCCCTTCTTTATCAACTTTATCGAAAGATTTGGAGAAAATCTCTACCTCCAGGCAAATACAGTAAGTTATTCTAAAAGTGGAACGATCAGGAGGAGAGATTTTCCAACATAATCTTCAGTTACAGCTTAATTCATTGCAGAGAAGCTATAAAGTTTTTGTCTTACTTAAGTGTTGACATGTGTGAGAATCCAAATGGGAGCATCACATCGACTGCCGTACACTGTGAAATGTTTCTTAATCCTTTGACTTCTGTCTAACCCTACTGTATTTACAGATGATTTTATAAATAAATATGTTTTACAAAAGCTAAAGAAATGAGACAATGTGAAAAGTAACAGCTGCTAGTTTGCACGTCGTGTTGGGATTTTTCTCTATGCTTTTAAGTCTGGTGTTAAAAGCAGACAGAATATCTATTATGTACGGCTCCATTAGGGAGCACTACATTATATCTTGTGATTTGTGTTAGAAAATGTGTTTGTTATATTTAAATTATTCAGGAAGTTTTACTTTTCACGCATTCATGTTGAACACCATTCTTCATGAGGTAAAAGATTTTTCCTTTTTACCAATGAAGATTGTTTTGTATTTTATTGTGTATTTATGTCATAAGTTGAGAACATTACTGTAAACAAAGTGATTTTTCTGGAGCAATAAATCAAATAGTCATCGGTATATAGAAATAAATTTAATGTCACTTCCAGTGGTGGGGCTCTGGAGTCCATTCACCAGAAAAATATCAGATGAGAATTTTTGCAACGATTCTGGAAAACTAAAAATCTGCTCTGAATTTTTATTGCATTTTTATTTTACTTTTATCTCAGTTATGAGCATCATCCAAACGAGCACAGAAACCTGTTTTTGTATCATCATTTTTATATGTTTGTACAAAGCCATGTGGGGTTCAGTTAACTCTGTTTATCTGTCCAAACTCAACTTTTCCTTCAGCACTTCTATATAAAGAGTGACTTCAAGAATAACTTCCACATAAACAAAGAAAAGAAACTGAGATTGTGCTCTGTTGACTTTAAGCTAGTCATACCCTACACCGCTAGAGAACTTCACTATTTTTCTCAGATTGTTTTTGTTTTCCCATATTTCGAATTTACTCAACATCTTAATTTGTTCAAGTGCAAAAACTACACTTGGTATGGCAGAGCTCTTCATAGCAGTGGGAGAAGCATCAAGCAAGTGTGCAATTAATGCCAAAGTAAATGAAAGCTCCTACCAATTAGGAGCCTGTTATCGAAGCAACTGGATAAGATGAGAGATACTCTGAGTTTAAGTCTCTAATCACTGTGTCAAATCTGTTTTTGCAACACTTCATACTCTTAAGACAACTCCTCTCACAAAAGGAGAAGACGGGTCTGTGGAAACGACTGCCACACCTTATGGAAGTTATTAGGGCTCTGAAGCTGTCTTCATGTTTTACGGCTGCCGCCCTGTGCTGGCAACACAGACAGGAAAAATGAGGCTCTTGTTGTCCACAGGGAGAAGGCAAATGAGGATTTAGAGAGGAGCGAGGAATATTGACAGGCTGGGACTTGGCTGATCAATGCCTACAAACATCAAACAAACGCACAAACTTTCCAGTGGCCCGTAAATGAAAAATGTGCCCTCGGTTTTTTTTTTTTACCTTTTGTTGCAGGTTATTTCAACAGTATTGTGCATCAATGAGCCATGCCCTCTCATTTCACACTGAATCCACCAAGGCTACAGGACGGAATGAGAGACGTTGAATAAAGTTGATATGTAGCGCCCTTTCTTTTCATTCAGGAGGTTACAAAGTCACTGGTAGACAAACAAATCCACAGAACACTTTCACCATTTCCAGTCCTGAAAAACTTGGTTTCGTTTTGCACCATGCTTCTTCTTTTTCTTTAACTATATTTCTGCAGATGGTTTGCTATGCCTAACTGTCTGCAAAGATTTTCGCAGAAATCGTTGAAGCTCAGGCTGCGTGGAATGAAATTGGCAGCTCCTGACTACAGAATAAAAAAATATAAAAATTACAAGGTAATCATGAAAGATCAGTCAGATCAACGATGTTCTGCAAGCAAGACTTTGCATCTCTCAGGATAACAAAACCGATGAGCAAACAGAAAAGAACCTCTAACACTAGGCAAAACACTGGATGTCAAATCCTGACGGATGACGACACGTACAACAGTATCCACTGACCTGCAGTAAACGCAGGTCATGCAAAGGTTTTTGAAAAGAAGTCAGTAAAGAGGGCATATTAAGAAGAATAACTGTAATTCTTTTAGAGAAAGACAGTGCTTTGTTGAAAATACTGCAGATTAGACATTAACTTAAATGACTAAATTGCATTAACATTAGGTTGATATGGACGCTTTCTGTGCAAAAGGATACAGTGTCGTTATTCTGATGAAAACAGGCCTATTTGTTTTTCACAAAATAATCTGTGATCACGCTAATGTTGATCTAATTTCAAACTTTCATCTCTGCGCCGCTTTCCAAACAAATGCTTTAGCCTTTCTAAAGTTTTTGCCACATTATTTCTTGTACTGAAAACTGTGCAGGGATTTTTTTTAATGCTTTTTGTGAATGAGCGTGTACTGGGATCAGTGACGTGGATTTCGTGTTTTTGTTGTGGGTGTGTCACTTTTCGGGGAAATCATCAACTAATTTAATTTATTAATTTTTATTTCTTATCCAGACATCAACAGACCTTCAAAGGGTAAAAAATGAGTTGTTAGTGTCTTCAAAAAATTATTACACAAAACATTCAGGTGCTGAGTGACTCTGTCAGCTTCACTCTCTATTGTAGGTTCTGGGTTTAGGGGGGCAGGTTCAGACAAACAATCTCAGGATTACCCAAAACAACCACAGACTCATATATTCCGATTTGAGTTCATATTGAAAACATATTATCAGGTGAACTTGGCAAGTACTGTATTGCACCTTGTACAAAGAATATATTACTTATTCCAAATTTGCAAGAAAATTTTGGAAAATAAAATTGGTTTTAACTTTTTGCATCAGTTAAACACGAGTTCAGTTTGAAAATTTTAAAGTATTTGTGTAAAAACAGTGCAACTTAGTTGGTCTAGTGTTTGTTGGTAGGCTTTGTACATGAAGACATTTCTAAAGCAACCAGGTAACAAATCCTTACCTTCTGTTAGCAGCCATCACATTTATTGCAACCTCAGGTGACGATGACAAAAGCATAAAAAATAAATTAATCTTCTACATAAGCTCTAAATCTAACTTCTCTTATTTTTAGAAAAAACTGCTGCATTCAACCCTTTCTGCTAGAAAAACAAGGACTGTAGTGCACAACCTTATCGAATACACAACAGGTGATCTGCCTGAACAGTACTGTAAATATGTAACTAATCATACATAGTTTAGTTTCTCTATTGACTGAAATTGTTTCCTTTCATATATGACAAATGTAACGGGGCAGAAACTCTCACACACTTTTCAAACTAAGAAAGACAAGAGAACATGCCATTCAAGTCAGTCATACCAGAAATTAGCTTCCAAAATGTTAAATGTGGCAACTTCGGCTTCATGCTGTCTCTAAAGAACTGATGTTCTTTATTTCATACAGCAGCAAACATAATTATTGTTGCACCTTATGAGGATTGCATGAAAAAGTGAAGTAATGATTCAAATACTGCAATATNGCAGGTTCAGACAAACAATCTCAGGATCACTCAAAACAACCACAGACTCATATATTCCGATTTGAGTTCATATTGAAAACATATTATCAGGTGAACTTGGCAAGTACTGTATTGCACCTTGTACAAAGATATATGTATTTTTTTTTAAATGAACATATTATTTATTCCAAATTTGCAAGACAATTTTGGAAAATAAAATTGGTTTTAACTTTTTGCATCAGTTAAACACGAGTTCAGTTTGAAAATTTTAAAGTATTTGTGTAAAAACAGTGCAACTTAGTTGGTCTAGTGTTTGTTGGCAGGCTTTGTACATGAACACATTTCTAAAGCAGCCAGGTAACAAATCCTTACCTTCTGTTAGCAGCCATCACATTTATTGCAACCTCAGGTGACGATGACAAAAGCATAAAAAATAAATTAATCTTCTACATAAGCTCTAAATCTAACTTCTCTTATTTTTAGAAAAAACTGCTGCATTCAATCCTTTCTGCTAGAAAAACAAGGACTGTAGTGCACAACCTTATCGAATACACAACAGGTGATCTGCCTGAACAGTGCTGTAAATATGTAGCTAATCATACATAGTTTAGTTTCTCTATTGACTGAAATTGTTTCCTTTCATATATGACAAATGTAACGGGGCAGAAACTCTCACACACTTTTCAAACTAAGAAAGACAAGAGAACATGCCATTCAAGTCAGTCATACCAGAAATTAGCTTCCAAAATGTTAAATGTGGCAACTTCGGCTTCATGCTGTCTCTAAAGAACTGATGTTGTTTATTTCATACAGCAGCAAACATAATTATTGTTGCACCTTATGAGGATTGCATGAAAAAGTGAAGTAATGATTCAAATACTGCAATATCATAATGTCACAGTAAAAATTCTAACTAGCTCATTAAGCAGGGAAAACCAAAAAAAAATCACATTGAAAGAAAAAATAAACAGAAAAAAATGCCTTTTGACTTGATTAAAGTGTCACAAAATGTATGATTAGCAATTTAACATCCTACCTTTTTGGGTTGAAATATGGTGCAAACAGGAACCCACTTTAATAAGAATATTTAATAAAAGCAAGTCAGGCATGAGTGAGGGCCTGAGCACGAAAATGTCTGATGGTGTGATCTTGCTTCAGTCAGAGAAAAATTATGTTAAAAGTTGAAAACAACTGGAGTTTAGTCAAACAAAAGGTCTGATGAGGACTTAAGGATGACAGTTCAAGTAATAAAAAAAAATCCCCAAAGATTATTGTTAGAGTACAAGAGCAAATGTTTCAACAGCATTAAATTATGCTGTGCAATAAAAGAGGAAATTCTTTATGGCTTTTTTTGCTCATCTTTCCAGTGAGGGAATAATCAAGGAGGGCACTGTGTGCATTTGATAAGTTAAGCTCTCAGTGAATAAGCACACAAACTGAAGAAAATCATTGGCACATCCTTTCTTTTGTCCATGCAGGATTTGTTTCTCATCTCTGTTCCCTAATTAAGTTGTGCATCTTTTAACTGAGAACATTTCACATCCTCAGGACCCCACTTACTGCAGAGCGGTTATGATTTACCTTTTTTTTTTCTGCTAATGTCAAGTGGGCCTGACCTCAGAAAAACTCTAGTAAAACTCCAGTAACAGAATTAGCTTCTGTTACTGGAGGGTTTTGCTCCCACGTAGAAAAAAAAAAAAAAAAGGTTTACATGACTCAGCTTTTATGCAAACTTCCTGCCCCTTCAAACAGTTTCTTTGCATCAGCAGGCATGATTACTGCGCTGTCGCCCAAACAGAAGATGAAACTAGTGGAAAAGAAGAGGAAAGCGCGTCCAAGCAAGCAAGCGGTGGAACCTTGCTGAATTGTTTCCACACTCGGTTAGATCAGTTTGGAACTTGTAAAGGAGTAAATATGGCAGGATCCAAAGCACTCTTCATTAGTTGCGTAATGAAACCTGAGCTGTGAGTGAAGCGCTTACTTGGCTCGGGTGTTATAAGCCCCGCTCCTTCGACACAGGAAAGGGTGCCTGACAGAAAGAGAATCCTGGAGGGTTTAAGGGGCGATGAGAGGAGCTGCGGTGAGAGAGAGGCTTCATCCGTCTCTCCAGTCGTGTTTGCTGAGCTGGTGGTTTCCACCTCAATAAGTCATCCCCCTTGTTCAGAGAATCAACCCTTCATGACAGGGATCAGCTCCCTCCGTGCCACAGAGAGCCGAGCGGGGCACAGAGCAAGGCGGGGAAACACAGATGAAAGAAATCATGAAGTGGTAAAAAAAAAAAAAAAAACACAGAATCACTTAAGTGGAGAGGCTACTTGTCCTGTGAATTGGCTTTTTTCATAGCCGGGGCGCATTGTAGAGTCGGCAGCAAAGGTGAGGAAAACCGGTTCCGCTCATGAAGGGAGCATGAGAGCACCAAATTACACCTGGCTGACCGCGGGTCGTGCAGAACAACCTGTTCCAATTGAGACGGCTGCTAGGTGATATTTAACAATGTAAAACATGAACAAAGCATTAGCATGACAATATTAAAAACCCTTCAGCCACCACGGCTGCACAGACAGACGTGATTAATAATGGATGGGAAGTTTTTTCCTGACATGTCTTGAAACAGGAAAGGGGTGTTAGAACAAAAAGGCTCTTTTGGGAGCCTTGGGAACATAAATATACTGCATAGGAAGCCTTTGAAAAGTATTCACTCAAACATTTCCCCATTTTGTCACATTTCAGCCACAAAGATCCGTGTTGTTCAATAACATTTTATGCGAAGACGAACACAAAGCAACGTCTTGTTGTAAAGTGAAGGGGAAGGGATACAAATAAATATCTGAAAAGCTGTGGAAGGTCTTTGTCACTGGTCTTTGTTTTGTCACTGGAAATGGGAAGAGTATGATGCAGCTGTGTATAACTTTTGAGAAAAGTTATACACTTATCTAAAATTAAAAACATAAAGAAAGAAAGAAAGAAAGAAAGAAAGAAAGAAAGAAAGAAAGAAAGAAAGAAAGAAAGAAGGAAAGAAAAGTGTCTGACTGAATTTGTAAAACTCAGAGGCACATCCCACAAAGTGGCTCAACAAACTGCTGAGTCAAGGTTATTTGGAGTCCATGTTACAAATGGACTCCATATTCTTCAGATTTCTATTTGTAAAAGAACTAAGAGACATGGTTTTCCAGTTTTATATGTTGTCATGGTAACTTGTAACATGATAAAATGTGATAAATATTTAAAGTTGCAAAACGGTCTGCAAGGCATGGTGGATATAAGGCCAAACACTGAATAAGCCAATGCCATTGTATTTTAATTTGCACTGGCTTCAGTAATTTAATAAAACAGTCGAAGATCTCACTTTACACCATCGACTTCAATACATTTTAGTGTTTGCTCCCGTTTTCGTATCCATAATTAAAATAAGGCCAAGATGCTATGGTATCTGAATTTTGACAGGGCGTGCAGTACATTCCAAGAATCCCTTGGAATTGAAGAAATTCTTTTCATCCTGTTGCAGGAAGGCTCCGTCTGCATAAAGACGAATCTCAGAAGGTGGAGAACGTCCCTGAGGAACAGCCTGCTGTTCCTCCTCTTGCAGAGTGGAGTCACTTCAGTGAAGGGGTTGCAAATTCCCACCAGCATTTCTTTCGCACTGTGAATTTCATCCCCCCACAGTATTATTCTATTAGATTTCTTACATCATTCTGTCACTGTCACAACTCTAACACGAGGCACCGTCAGTAAGTATTGAAGTTATTTGGCATGAAATGCTGGTGTTTCTGGGTCAGAACTCCAGATTTCACATCCTCTGGTTTTGAACCTATTACTCATCCTCTGAGACCGGCGTCTTTTGACAGTACTTTTGCAGATTAGAGCTCAGCAAGTTCTGTATCTGTGATGAATTTCATTTTCCATAACTCACTGAGCAAAGCTGGATTCTCTTCACTCTCAGTGTCCCCGATCATACTTTAGATACACAACTGATGGCTTGTCCACAAAGTGATTTAGAGCTCCATGCGCTGCCCTTTGAGAAGAGTCACGTCCACCCATGATTGATGCCGAGAAAGACCCTCTCTTTGCTTAGAATATTAATTTGACTGAATTTATTTATTTGTTTATTCATTTATTTATTTATTTATTTATTTTTTGCATAGTTCAGATGTCATGTTTCCCACCATCCCATTTCGCCTGCCAGCAGAGTTTTACTAGAAATCTAAGGCCAGCTAAGGTTCTTTAATCTGTGAGTGATGATTGAAAAAGTATTGACATGGCAAAGAACAAGTTCAGCGGGTGTCCAAGGAGGTTTACTCTTTGTTGGCTCAATTCTTTCAAAACTATCATGCAGGTGTCCTGTTGGCTCCTTTAGCATTAGCTGTGAAAATACATCTGCTCCTAACAGAAAACTGCACCTTAAACGTATTAATTTGTTGCATCACCCTTGGCTGCAAAAACTGCAACCGTTTCTTAGTAACTATAGCATTAAATAATTTACGCCACAGAGGTATTGTTTTTGTTGTTGTTTTACTCTCCATTTTAATTCTGCCACTTTGATGGTTTTCATACCAAATCACTTTTTTTTCCCTTTGTCTTCCTGCATAACCAAAGAGTGTTAGAACTGATGGCTGGATATTTTGAGTAGTGAGAAAGATTCATAGTTCTAAGACAATCACCACAACCATGTCTGACTGCTGGTATAATGTCTTTTTCACACAACGAGATGCATACCTTGTCGTCTGTCCTTTTATGGATGAGCAAGATGAATTCTTTTTTTGATAAACCTTTATGTTCTCAGTGGTTAGTAGTGATTTTGACCTTAAAACTCAATCATAGAAGCCAGTTTTTTTAGTGTGGCATCCTCATTATTAAATTTATACAATGCACATATTGAACAATATGGAAGTAAGTTTTTTTTTTTATAATCTAAAACATGAAAAAGGGATAAAGTGCATAAACAGATGGAATATATGCTATGGTAAATACTGTAATTTGAGGTGCACATTTAACCTTCACTGCAATGTGACACTTTGCAAAAAAAATATTTAAAAACATGCACAAAGTTTTAAAAAATACTTTACTTGTGTAATTACCAATGTAAAAGCTATGTTTTTCTATATATATAACCCCTATACCTGATGTTATTGTAATTTAAAATACCTGATGTGAACCCTGTTGTTTTTTTTACCTCTTTCATTCATGCTTTTTGTCAATTTCCTCTTGTTCCTTTTCTTCAGCTCTTACTGAAAGTTGTATTCACTTCCGGTTGATGATGCTTGCTTATGTCTGCTGGCTCAATCTGCACTCCTCCTCCTCCTTTCTTTTCTATTTGTCATTTAATCATTGTGTATTCGGTCTTTCTTCTGTGCGCCTGCGTGTGTGTGCATGCGTGTGTGTGCATGCGTGTGTGTGCATGCGTGTGCGTGTTGGCAACCAGGATACTTGGCCCTTTTCTGCTGCAGCAGTCATCCATCAGATCTTCACAAAGCTGTTTATCATCCACAGTCCTTTCACAAGCTTTTGCCAGATCCCTGTTTCCACCAGTGGGGTAACATCTGTGCCTGAGCTGTGAGATCCGGTATCTTGATTGAGCTAAATTATTCTTGTGATGCTAAGCCAACCCACTAACCTCACTTTCTGTGTGTCTCACCCCACTTACCTGCCTACCTACCTGCTCTTCCCCCGTCACCCGTTCTGCGAGGATTTATATTTACAGTTTCCAGCTTCTTGTTTTAAACCATCAGTATTTTTTTTATATAAAGTTGTGTCCGCTTTTGAGTCGTTTATCAAAATTCTGTAATTTTAATTTACAGCATCTTTCAAAATTTTAAAACATCTTGTCACGTTTCTGTCACATTAAAACTTCCTTCCTGGAATGTTATACGACAGAAAGTAGTGCATTCTTTTGCATTCAAAGCGGAGTTATGATTATTCTATATTTTTAAATAAATAAAAAAAAATCTTATAAAGCATAGCACTCTGTAGTAGAAATGAATATTAAGAACCTCCATAAAGACAGCTACTTATGCAATTAGATAGAGCATCTTAAGACAAGATATATCCAAAAGATGATTCTTAGATGGTTTTAACCCTAAGACTGACTGATTGAAAGTATTTCAGTATTTCATGCTTTAAATCAATGTCAAGATTTCAACATTTTAAGTGTGTGTGTGTTCTGAACCAGGCCATTTTTTCAGGTCAACCTAACCTAGGAGGATTTAGAAGGACCGCTGCAGCACTGCTAAAAATGTTCACTGATTGTTCAAAATGTCAGCGCTTTGGCTGCTACCACTCTGTATTTATTTATTTATTTTTTTAAAGAAGTCTTCTTAAATTGCTGTTTTCATTTCACAGCCACCCATAGGCATGGATAACTCCAAGCTCAAAACATTTTATAGAAAACAAAATCTTTCTCAAAAAGGAAAAGGTGCACTTGAGTTCCTCAGAGCATAAGCTTTGATCAGACCACAGACATCCGTCACTCAGTAAAACCACCGTGAAACGGATCCGTCTGTGCTGCTGACATCTTCCCTGTAGCGTTTCAGCAGGTCTGCTTCAGCGAAAAGAAAAATAAATAAATAAATAAATAAATATGGCAGAGGCATCAAAACAAATTGATGCGCTCTTCATCTGCATATTGATTGGGAACTTCATCAGGCGTCGCTAATGAGCAGACAAAAAGCAGACTTTGAAGGAGAGATCGGTGATTATGATGAAGTTGCCATTCAGAATTATGTGGGGATCTTTAAATCAAGATCCAAATGCATAATCAATTATGATGTTTTGCTGTCACATCTACAAGAGGGACTGTGCTCTGCAGATGTTTACGAGGTAAATACTCTGATGCATGTCTTCGTTGTAATAAATCTGAAGCCTGGTACCGCTTGCTGCTAAGTGATTTCTCAGAAACTGTGCAGAAAGTTGGAGGCAGGAGGTGGGATTCCATTCCGGTTGTTTTACTTTTATATTTTTAGTTTGGCGTGCTTGTTACTCCTTAATATTTTAAGGATATTTTCCCATAAAAAGCTTCTAAATGATGTCTTCTGACTCAGCATAACTTCATTTGCGTGTTCCTAAACAGCAGTTAGTTTTGCATAAAGTGAAATAAGACAAGAACATAGAACCCAAAATGAGTCTACTTGAAATAATGGGAAAAAATATATAAAAAAAATTGTTATGTTTTATAATTATTGCTTAAATTCTCAATTTAATGCATCAACAAATAAAACCATTTTCTTCACACCAGAAAGGTGCCTGCAAGGAGTTATAGGATACCTAATAAAACAAATTCAACGAGTATGAAAAAAGTACTTGAACAGCATAGCAGTAATACAAATTTACCCTTTCAGTAATTGTATGATAATATATCAGCATTGGTAAAGTCTTAACATCATGAACATATATTGCAATCACTTGTTAAGCAACATATTTTTGCTTGATTGTCATTATTTCTATTAAATAAGGTTTCAGCCTGACGTTAGAGGGGCCTTTTCTCCAAAAAAGCTGCATTTTATTGCTTGTAGATTTTTAAAAGCAGTGAAAAAGAGAAAATGTTGGAGGGGGTGAATCATTTTTTTAAAGGCACGGTACACCAGCGGAGGAGAAATGTCCCTTATTCTGTCTCCAGATGTTCCAAACAAGAGCTGTTTTGTATAAAACACTCCTTCTCGGCTGTGTTTGTCATCTATGAAAAATGAGGGGTGAGCTTTTATACATCAGCACCTAATTGTCACTTCCTTTCCTCCCCCATCCCAGCTGGAATTAGCCAAGTGTGTTTGTCCCAGTGGATCGTAAAGAGGTCAGATGACAAACATCAAGAATTCACAGATTCCTACACAAACCTAACAGCTCTGCGGTGCGGACACTGCAGGTGATTTCTCTGGTCAGTTGAGGGAAGATTAACCCACTCAACTCACACTTCATTGATATTTGTTGTTTTAATATTATGTGGCAAAATAAAACCTGAATCTGTTAGAATATATATATATATATATAAAAAAAACTGGACAGCTGTTCGATAATTCTTACACCAAGCAAGAACTAGATACTGTGTACCTTCTTCCTGTTCTTACTAATCGAGGGAGATTTGATTTGTGCAGGATATTATTTTAATTTTGATTTTCTTTGGCAAAATCTATGAACATTCTCATCAGCTTTTCTTTGCTGGAAAAGTTCCACTCAATTGTTTTTGCTTTTCACTTCTTCATGTTTTCTTTTCCAATGTCTTATTTAGTAGTTGTCAGGCTGTGTTTGAGACAATATGTGTTTTATGTTGATTTGAGAGCAGAAAAAAAAAAAAAAACAACCACTTCTAGTTGTCTTGGCTTTGCTGTTTAGCTGAGACACTCATTAAATCAGACAAAAACAGGAGGCTGACGAAGTATAGCCACTGGAGTTTTCTTTACTGACAGCTAGAGAACAATTATCTTAATCTAGCAAGATTTTCTTTGACTTTGGATAATTTAATTCCATTTTTTTGTACACTATTAAACAAAAAAATTCAGAAGCTCGAAATAGTATGACTTCATTAACCACTATTGGAGTCAAAATAGACTTTTACATTAGGCATAAATAGCATTCTGTTACATTAAAAAGCTTGTGGCAAACAGAAAGCGTTCTTTCTTCTCACAGGACCAGATTTGTGGGTTTCGTGCTTAGCCGTCTGTCGACGGGCCTCCACAAAACAGCTGCATTTATGCTGAAGTTAAACTGGACACAGTTGGACTCTTAATTACATGAGGTGACAACAAATTTATTAAGCTAAATATAACGTTCTCAAACTGACGTGAAAAACTCAGTTAATCCTTGCAGGGCTGAAGACGACTGCTTTTCACTCCCACGGCTTAATGCCCTTCACTGGGCCGCCGAGATAATTTATATCTTTAAAGCTTTACAAATGATAGCGTTCACACATTTCTGTTTTCCGTACTGACTTTGAAAGAAACTTGAGTGACTATTCAAAAGTTTCACACATTCGAGAGAGTGATGCACTCAAAGGTTACCTGCTGAAACAGCTGTCCATCCAAGCTGCAACAATAAAAGGCTTTTTTTAATTTTTTATTTTTTTATTTTGGAGATTAACTGCTCACCATGGCAACAACAGTGCAGCATGCCCTGAGGCTAGCTGACTGGGTGATTTGGCTTTACAGTGCCAATACAGTGGGCAGCTAGTCACCGCTCGGGCAGAAATAACTGTCACTGCTGCATCACCTCTCGGTAGCTCTCTCTGCCCACACTCTATTCTTTCAATTCACTTTTCGAAAACGCTCTGAGCAACACATGGCGGCTGTCAGTGGCATTTAAATCCTATGACCGCCTCCCCCACACACAAAACATACTAAACGTTGAAATAGTGGCTTCTTTTTGCAAGATACCCATCTTTTGTTTAGGTTTTAGACGCAGCGTGAGGTTTCAGTCGTGTCAATTTAGATTGTTGTTTTTGGCTGGAATCCTTTTCTGGGGCGTCGGGGTAAAGTCACACCATGATTCACTCTGCAACCTGACGTCTTCAGAATGACGTCAGAGATTCTCATGGCTCAGTCATGCTCGCTCGGTTAAAAATTGCGAACTCGAATGACTCTGTTTCGGTCTCCGGGGCTCCTTAACGGGTCACTAAAGACCAAGTGCAGCAAGTCACCTGGATCAGAGTGTTGACATTTACCTCTTATGCCGGGGTCAGGGAGAGCAGGCTGATCTAAATGATGCAAGAGGGATATAATAGCCAAAAACATAGAAATGTAAGCTGCTACATTTCTATGTAGCATCTCACAACATAGTGGCTCCTTTGTTTGTCCAGAGCTTGTCATTTAATATCAAATGTCTTCACATTTCACTGGATTGGTGTAATCTTTTACTGAAATATACGGATGAATTTAAAATTTCAAAATTGGCAGAAAAGATGTTTAATTTTAGGTGTTTGAAACAAGAATTTTCTTCAAACTCAACACAAAATCCGACCTTCAATGACCGCTGCATTCTCTAAATTATTATGGAACAAGTTCCTTCATAATATGAAACATTTGCAAATTAGTTGTGGTCTCAAGCACACCTGATGCAAACCGTCAACGCAATGTTTTTATTGGATGGTGTTCATTTTATTCTGTGTCAGAAACAGAATAAGAATCTACGACGTACTCGAGTGCCTCTCGGTGCCTGACTCCAACTCTGTCTGCTGGGATGTGAAACAGCCAGTCGCAGCACAGCAAGTCCAGAAACATGATAGAACAGTGGAGTGAGCTAAGATTCCTTAAGGGGGCAGTATTATGCGTTTTCCGAGGAGGAGGAGGAGGAGGAAGAGGAGATGCGTCTCAAAGGTGGCGCCCAGTCCCACTAAGCATTTTCTGCAGCTGAATTGGTTAGTGGATATTAAATGAATTCTCAAACAACGAATGAAAGAATAAGGACAAAACTTCAGTTATGTGTTTGATGAGGGAATGACATTGTAGCATGATGGAAAGCTGAAAAGAGTAAAAGTCTTTTGCGTAATATCCCTTTAAGAATGCAGACGTTATGCATCACATTTGTAGCAGGTCATGAGAGTGAAGGCGTGCCTTACTAAGTACTGAAAATGCTAGTGCAGAAGAGATTGAATTGTGAAGAACCATAGTGATCAGTAATAATGGTAAATAATATGATTTTTCAATTTAAGTAACATATAACTATGTTTGTGTTGATCTTTTCTTGCTCGTAAAACATAATCATTGCTTCACTTATAGTATGTACTCTGTGCATGTGCTTAGCTAAAGTGAAAAAGGAAAAACAATAACAATAAATACAATTTTACCACTTTTAATTGTAAAGTAAATCTGTTCCCAAAATTAAACTGGATTTTTTTTTTTCTCTCCGCACTGAAGGAAGTGCAAAAGCCTGCTGGACCATGTCAAACGCTTCAGAAATGAGCAGAAATGAAAATCTTGAACAGCTTCCACTGTTATTAATAGATCGTTATTAATTACTCACTGAGATATCAAATGTAGCAGTGGCGACAGTCCTCGTCTCAGCTGGAAAGCAGCTGATGTGTGAGGTGTTGCTGTGTGCGTGCGTGTGTGCGTCTGCGTGTGTGTGCGCGTCTGTGTGTGTGCGCGTGTGTGCGTGTGTGTGTATGAAACTGGCGACGGGACAGCTCTTTGGGCCTTAAACACCTGAGTCCACAGCACATCAAGCGGACGCGGCTCATCCTGTCTGTTGTCGACTGCGGATCAGAGCTGCAGTTCGCCTGTTCATGTATTTGGGAATAAAATTTCGAGGAGCTGATTGCACGTGCGAGCTCATTTTGCTGTGTCCTGTTTTAAGCTCTCTTAGGTGGACAATTTGCATTAGTGGTTGTTGGTTGAAATTTGTTTGTGCAAAATCATAAACAAAGCACAAGAGCATAGGTGTACATAAAGGTGAGGATAAGAGTGTCAATGTCTTCTTAAGTTGGGGGCTAAATGGAGCTCTAGAGGCTTGGCTTGTTTTACGGTAATTCTGCTGCATTTGGCCAAAAAATGTAGCAAATTTTTTAGATGTGCTGAAAAATTTGCTACATTTCTCTTCAAAACAAGAGATATTTTTGTTATAACATGATAAAATGAACCACTAACCTATTTAAAATTTTATGACATGTTTGTGTGCATAATAAAGTCAGTTTTCCTGGAACGGTAAGTTGTTTCTCCATCATTAGCACTTTAGGATGCATGACGATGATTGACAGCGCTAAGCCTCTCCCCTTGACTCTGATTGGTTTGGCTGGGACTGATGTGTTTTTTCAGACTGGAATAGTAGCACTGGGAGGAGGCAGAAGAGTGATTTTTTTTTTTCTTTTCACAGATTACATGTCTCAAATTAAACTCAAGGTTTCCCCCAGAAAACTTGCTAAGCCCAGAGTTTGGGCAGTCATTCATCCAGCGGCCCGTCGTGTTTTTCAGTTAAAAAATGTTTAAGGTTGGCGGGAAATTTGAAAATACCACTTGATAATCATGTGTTATTGAAAGATTGGAAGATTAACACCTGAATACCAAATATAAAATCTTAAAAAAATTAATTAATTAATAAAAAAATATAATAAAATAAATAAATAAGCAATGCTTAACCTGGTGGGGGCACAAGTAAAGCCTTGTGGCCCGCCAGGCCTATAATACACTGGGAGAAACCCTGATACGTCTTTCTTTTTTTTTTTTTCTACATATAAAAGTTACATATTCCAGTTCCATTGACACTGATAGGAGGGATTCCATGTTTAGATACAACTTTAATGTCTTTGGTTGCTAAGAGTTAGCTGCTATTACTCAGACGAGCAACATGGAGGTGGTGGGTTGTCACTGGCTGTTTGCGCTTACAGGAAACTGAATGACTTGTCATAAGGGGTCATCCCATGAACTGACCCTTAACGGAAAATCCTAAAAGAGGATTTGTAGTCAGCAGTTCTAACATAAAAAAAAGAAAAAAAGTATTACTCCCTTAATAGTAATACTACTATTACTCCCCTAATATATGTATAAATATAAAATTTTATATATAAAAGTATTTTTTTACCTTTATGTAAAAAAAAATTATATATCAAAGTAATTTTAATTCACCTCAAAAGAAGTCTGTCCTGTGTGGATTTAGCTTGTTAGCCACTTTGACCTGAAATGTTGCAAAATTACCCACTTCCTTCAGAGGCACTCCAGCTCTCAAGTAAAGCTCATAATTCTTGCATGGTCTGTAGAGTGGCCATCAAATTGCTGTCAGTAATGATGGTTACCAAAAAAGCAGCAGCCATTATGACACATTACATAAACACACATCTTGCTTCTCAGGTACATCAAAAGGCTTTTAAACTGTGACACCGCGGTAAGTGCTTGTTACCTTTATTTCTGAACCAGTTTACCACACTGCACTGAGCCTCCTGCGCTGTCTGCACGTACAGAATATGCATTAAGCGAGGAGGGTGTGTGGTTTTAGCATCTTGGCCCGTTTTGTTTCGCAGTGAGTGGGCAGTTTCCGATTCTCACCGACAGATACCGCGGTGAACATCTCGGGCAGGTTTCCAGCTGTACATCCTCATGCCATGCTGTCGAGGAACACAATGTTTGCCATGACACGAACAAGGAAGGCAATGTAGTGCACTTGATCTATGGGTTGGACATTGTTCAAGCTTGATTTGCATCCCGCCATCGTTTAATCTACACTCTAGCTGTTCCCCAAGTCCAAGGCGAGCTCTCCACACACACACACACACACACACGCACGCACACACAAACATTTGATTCTTGGTTCAATATAAACCAGCGTACGCAATTTCAACATCAATTTATAACCTGGCTTCTAAAATTCAACAATCTTCCACCACAGACAGAGAATCTACAGAACAGTGTTTGATGTTTTCTACAAAGGCTTAAAATAATGTGTGAAAGAATAAAAAAAAACAAAAAAAAAAACATAATAAATCATTCTCACTCTCAGAATGCTCTCGTGCTCTCCAGAATTACATGAAAGCAGCAGCCCTGGTTGTTGGCTTTGACTCCATTCCTGTAACCTTTCTGAGGAACGCAAAAGAGGATCAATGAAACCGCAATGGCTGTAATGCTCTCACACATTGACTGCACGTTGTCTGTGGCTCCGATCGATAACCTGTAGAAGTAACCGGGGGGGGAAGAAAATCAGTACAGCCCCATATGGCCCAGACAATAAGCTTTTCATATTTTCATATTAACAAATGATTGCATGACTTTCTCGATGCTTGCCACCCAATAGAAAGGTGGGTATAATCACAGAAGTCTAATAATTCCTCTGAAATCTCATACTTTTTGAATGTAACATAGCACAGTTTATAACTTTTTATTGGCCTGGCTCATTTGCTGACCTTTCTCGCAACAAAACAAAACAAAACACCAGACTTAAAGTTTAGAACTCCCTGTGGTTTTTATACAACCTGTGTAATGATCAATCCAGACACATTTTGTTGTTTATTCATCAAATATCATAGGCCCTTTTTTGCATTTATCGATGTCTCTTTTATTGTTATCCATTGACGTTTTTTTAAAGGTTAGATTCTTACACTTTTTTTTTTTCATTCTGAGCTGAAGCACTCATATTTACTCATAAATATTTAAATTCTTTGCAGAGGCATTTTCTTTCATGCAAAACATAAAAACTCAATGACACTGGGATTGGAGGTGAGTTAATTTTTAAACATAGCTTCAGGGAACTCCCATATGGCAGACGGCTGCACTCGTTCCCCAGCTGGAGGTTTTCTCCACCAAACTTTGTCAGTGTTTTACTTATTCTCTTTGGTGGACACTGCTGTAGACAAACATAAGGGACTTTTATGTGAATGACTACGTGCCTAACAGCATTAGACCATCTTCCAAAATAAAGCTCATATATTTGTAAAAGAAGAAGAAGAATTGTCTCTAAATTAAGCTGGACAAATCTTAGTATGAAGCAAAGTTGTCCATGAACAAAAGCAATGGAATTACTATAAACAGAAAACTGCTGACATTCTGTTTTAAGAGCAACCCATTTCATTTGTTAAGCTGCGTCGTGCCTAAAGCTGCTTAGTCCATTCTTCGAAGAGGACATTTTGTTAAAAGCGGCTATGTTTCTGCTTGAGTTAACATTTAGATATCTGGAGTGTCTGCGATCTCAGAAATACAACGCAACCCCTAAACTTTGAGGCCACACAGGTCTGAACCGAGTTTGTGTCATTCAGTGAGCCACTCAGATTTGCAGCTCAATTAGATCCACAGCCAGATCTCACATTAGACGCCCCTTCCCTTAACCTCCTCACATCAGCTGAGGCTTATCAGCACAAAATAGTCCAACTTTGACCTCTCCATTCTACGTTAATCTTTCCACATACATTTAGGAACAAAGGCATGTGAGGGTTGACTTCGGGGAGGAGGGGAGTGAAAGTCAGGTCCCTTCACAGCTTGTGATTTACCCTCACAGGTCTACAATCATTTTACCTCCAGTACTGGTGGTGCTAAATATAGCCAAGAACAAAGAAAATGTTCCAAACCATCCTGTTGTGAACTGCACAGAGCAGCAGCTATCATTAAACTGTCTCCTCATAATTTCACACGTCCAGATTGTCCTTTATGGGGAAACGTCATGGGTATTTGGGGGAATAAAACAATGAAACGGGTAACAAATGTGTTCTATAGCTTTTAAATGCTTAGATATCATAGCCAACAAGGAAAAAAAAATTGCGTAATATTGCTTCAGATCATGGACTGGTGACACTGTGTGGAGGAGAAACTGTAATTAATGAGACTAAATATTTCTTTAACTTACCTCCATTGACATGGATAAGTAACTTCTGCAAGGAGAGCAAGTTTTCATATCAGGAGACATGCAGTTTTGATACAAACCGCATGCATTTCTACAACACCTATTTAACATTACATATATGTGAAAACTATCTTTCTGCTTTTTGGACTGGGTTTAGTTTTTTTTTGTTTTTTTCAGAATTATGAGCTCAGTGTTGACAATTCAGATTATTAATAAGACATTTATTTAACTATCTTAAATGTGTTATAGTCAATTTCTGATGATCAAGCAGAAAAGGCATTTTCCTAAAAGCAATAATCTGATCTCACCTTACTTACCCCTGGTTCTGTTGTGATTAGATGTTTGTCAGACCTCTGGGGTCTTTGAACACGTCCTCTAAATATTGATGTTGCAGTTCAATAGTTATTTTGCAGTGAATGAACAGGGTTCGATAGATTTAAATGTATGTACAGGTGATATGTTCACATTATTTCTATTCTCTGTCCATTTTACGATGATTTATTAGATATGCACACAACTCGAGATATTGTCTCATAACCATAATACACTTTAAACTTTCCATTACTTCATGTTCAAAGCCTAGACAACATTCCACAACTACAATAGGAACTTTAACCTGCCTGTTCTGTTCCTTGATTTTCACGATGCTGTTAGGTCACAGATGTTCTCTAACGAACCTCTGGAGCATTTGCAAACAGCTGAATTTGTTCTAAGAATAAACGACAAACAACTGAACTCATTTTAATTTTGCTCAAGCTTATAAATTGCAAAGACTACCCCATACTCAAAAGGAAGTCCTTCCCAAAAGGGAACAATCTTTGACTCCCCAGATCCAGCACCAACCTGCATAACTCCATCAGTCTTCTTTGGAAATCAACGAGTCACAGGAGGTTAGCATTTTCTGAGCCCGGCTGATTCAGGCCTTCCTTGAATGTTTATGATTGTCAGCCCTCTGGGGCTCATAAACCAACAGACAATAGATCATATCAGAGCTGCTTTGGAGCCACTTTCCTTCGTCTAAAGACCTTGAACAAAGCCACTAAATCTTGATGTTGGAGTCCAATCAGGGAGAGATCATCAATTTATCAGGATTCAGCCGCTGAATCCTGATAAATTGGTTTGATGAGCTAAAAATCCTGCATTCCACTTTGATAAGCGTTTTGACTTTATAAATACTCTTCTCCTGAGAGAGATCCCACTATAAGCTCAAAATGGATCCTTATAATTACATTTTATTTGAATATACAGTCTTAGGAATGTTCATTGCTACAGGATCCTTTAATTATCCTGCTTTATTATTATTATTATTATTATTTGTGGGTTCATGTTCAAGTGTGGGTAATTTTTTTTTTTCTTTTCCAGTTAATTGCCTCTCCACAGTGGTTTATTTATCTCAACGTTTCTCCAACCTAAGCATTATAAATATGTATGACTGAAATAACCAGGTCTTTTGTTACTTCATGTAGAACTAATTACAATTTAACGACAGCTTTTAACGCGGATGATTATGGCTGGAAACTAATTAATAACAGTTTGATGAGTGACATGTCTTCATGTTTATCACTTAAGATCGAACATTTGAACATTGTTGATCTCTTGCTCCGCTGACAGCCCGAGACTTTTCTCACCGTTCACCATCCTTTGGGTCGAGTCAAACTTTTAAAAGAAAAACTTTTTTCACAGTCAAGGACGAGTCAGCCATCGGATGAAAACAGTGATCAAGACATCTAATGCTTGATTATTGCTCTGATTCTCCCCAATCTCAGCTTTATGGATGATAATCCTGTGCTTTGAAGTTTGTTCATTCTGTGTTCCTTAATCTCTTTCTTTTATTAGATCAGTCTTGTTTCTGAATTACTTTAGTCCAGTCCTTCCTTAGAGATTCTACTTTATTATATTTATTTCTTCTGTCTAGTTATTCTTTGTTACTCTAGTTTATTTTCCTAGGTCTAGTTATTCTCTTAAACCCTTAGGGTTGTTAGAAGTAATTTCTGCCTTACAAAAACATTAAAATAATAAATCAATAATAGCTTCACAGTTATCAGATTAATGTTAAATTCACTGTCCTAGTTACCCTGTAGTGTACTCTCCCTCACTCCCTGTGCCATTTACCCTCCCTTCCCTCACACCTCTAACCTGCTAGTCAATTAGGGTCTATTGTTCCAGCATTCACACTCCCAGAATTTAACCAGCTCTCTCTCATTCCTCCTGACTGGTTCCTCCTGTTTAATCTGGTCAACTTTTTGTTCTGGATTCCTCATTTTGTTCAGCTCTGGCTCCTTGTGCTCCCTGGGTTTCTTGTAAATCATTTTTTTATTCTTCCATTTAAATATTCTTCATCTGCAAGCTGCCTCTCTGTATTTGGACTTTAAATCAATACCACAGAGATTATAACAACGGAGAAGGAAGATTTCAGGCAAATTGGAAAAAGAAAAACTTTTTATATAAATGTACAGATTATCAAGTTATCATGTCATGGTAAAGCACAGGATCACACAGTCAGGCTACAAAATGTTACTTGTTGTGTCAAAGTTGGTTGCATTATCTGACTAAATACACACATTATAATAATAATAATTACAATGCCAAGCAACAACTCTGTAAATTTGATCTTTTTCTGACCACAGCTGGAAGTGGAGATGAATGAAATGTTAACATTAAA
This sequence comes from Poecilia formosa, assembly GCF_000485575.1. Classification (NCBI taxonomy): domain Eukaryota; kingdom Metazoa; phylum Chordata; class Actinopteri; order Cyprinodontiformes; family Poeciliidae; genus Poecilia; species Poecilia formosa. The sequence continues at coordinate 407,795 of NW_006800215.1, forward strand.
AGACTACACTATACAGAGGATTAAAAGTTCTTGACAAAAAGCTTCTGGATTGCATCTTTTGCCAATCTACTTATCAACAATAGAGAAGCTCTTTTGTAATGCTGTCCTCGTACTGAACTGACTTTAACATCTATACATTTTTAGAAGATTTAATCTATGTGCTGAGAAGATTACTATTAGCATGTTTTCTTCACTCCCAAACTCGTTGTGATGTGTGTTTGTTACAACATCCAACTGTTTCCAGAGTTTCTGCCGTTCAACTCTTGATTTGAGGCAAAGCTGAAGAATTTGGACCTAGTCCTTTGTTTTATTTATTCCAACCAACCACTTTTTGTAACTCACCATTACCACTGACAGGTTAGGTAACCAATACCAAGCTATACCACCACAATGTATGATGGTTTGTCATCAAACATTGAAAAAGCTTTTTCGGGTTTAAAAGCTTTTTCTTGATCCCTCCAAACATTTCATCTCAATCTTTGCCTTGTCTGATGATGAGGGTGTTTGGCTCTTCTGCAAATTTCAGACAGGACCCTCTTTATTGCCTGGCAGTTTCTCAGTACATTAAAATTTAAGACTTTTTTTTCTCTCTGAACAGTGGCACTGGTGTACAGCGTGTTCCGGTTTATGCCAGGCTTGAGCCATAATTGTCAGAGTTGTCCCTAAAAATCCTTAACAATTTCCTTTCATCTAACTGAGACAATTAGTGAGATGATTGAACACCGGAAAATACTGGGTGTTCAGGACAGTGACCACACATAAAAACATGATTTAGAATCAATAAAATGGGATATCTTTGACCACAGAATATCCTCTCTAAAAGTCCCGTCATCAAAATTAGTGAAAATGGGGAATCCCAGTTTAGGGCTTAAATAAATCTGGAAAATACAAAAATTGATCCGACTATGATGAGTAGACAAATACAAACCGCTGACCTGAACTGCACAATACATTTAAACATCTTATATGGATTTATTTTTGACAAAGCCTTTAAAGCAAAGAAGCAAGAAGATCTGGAAATAAGTTTCACTATTAAAGGAAAGTTAAATAACAGGATCCAATAGGAAATAACCCATAAAATATACATCACTCAGAAGACTGCAAACATTCTTTGACCAGAGAACTTTACTTATAGAAATAACATTCATACTTTAGGGAATTTAAAGTGAATAACATGACACTTTGAATTTTAGAAACAGAATTCAAGAGTCAAGTGAAGCTGCAAAGAGTGTTTAAAGGTTCTTAAAAGACTGTAAGGGACGAGGATAAAACAAAACATTAAAGGCTAAACATTATAATTAAGGTGTTCAAACATTAGATCCAGTTTTAGTTCAATAATTTAAAAAAAAAAGTTAACAAAGCATAAAGTTTCAAAGAAAAAATATGTCAAAGGACAAATAACAGATTTGGGCCCAACTGAACACTAACAAATCACAAACAAAAGGCTGCTTAAATAGGGGTGGAGTAACCTACATCTACCACATGAGGGAGACACAACATAACAAAGGAACAAACAAATACAAAATTGACTAAAGCAATATATGAAACAAATAAAGCAAAACTAACTTCAACTTAACACAAATAAGTGAATATTAAAATAACAAAATTAAATAACTAAAGTCGACTTTAACAAACAAAGTCACCCCCTTAGTCTTTTAGAAAAAGTAATGTTACGCTCCAAGCTTCCTCCTCCAGCCGGTCTGGGTTTGCAGCACCTCAAACAAAAGAACAAGTGTGAGTAACCCATTCAGACAAATATTAATTGAATATTAGACATATATTTAGAAGATGTATGTCTAAACAAAATGACTAACCTGAGCATAATGTAAGCTATAACTATAGCTGTAGATTAAGAAAAACAAATAAATAAATACTAAAACTACATGGTGGTGGTGGTAGAAGCATCCACAACAGTGGCCATCTTAAAATCAGGGTCAATATCTTTAAACAGTCATTGCCTTAATCGGCACAGCTATTGATGGTATGGCCAAAATTTCTTTTTGCAGCCATGCTTAGAGACTAGTTCTTTTATTCAAGTGGGAATATGTGGCATTATCAGCAGTTTATATCTGAGCTGCAGTTGAGAGCTTTGCAAAAGTTTTCAACACTAAGGAAACAGAAGTTTGTTTTCAATGGAGTTTGGTGAAGGGGCTAAAGGATGAAGAGCAGCCATCCCAAAATAGCCTCTGTCAAAAGGGTATAAACATTTAATATCTTAAAAGCAGTTAATAACTTTCTTGGCACCTTCATTTAGTACGAACTCAGATTATTTGAGACTTGCGGTCGAAGCCAACGTCTACTCAAGAGTGGCTAAGACCAATACAGACTTCTACTGTCAATTCTGATCTCAAATCTCAACATAGCATGTGACACAGACTTTGTTTTACAGACCTTTAAACAACAGACATGTTTGTATTGGGTGAATAACTACACAGCAACCAACATTATTTTTCACATTTCAGTGGTTTAATGATTGATGAAAAGACTGCCTCATAAACCTTTGTGCCACTGTCCCTTTTCCAAAAGGTTAAATTTAGACTGAACTGTGTGTTCATCCTCTGCAGATGCCAACAAATGTTCACGCCTTTCTAAAAGTAACCTCAAGGTCTAACTAGCTAAAAACAGCATAAAAATTGATAAATTCTGCTTTGTATCTGAAGCCTCTAGTTAACTGTTCACTTTTTAATTGTTTTCTTCATCCTCTATTTTTATTTATCTAACAAATAGTACTATTTCTCCAGGTTGTGCATTTATATCAACCAAACAGTCAAAATGCAGAAGATTATCTTCTTTCTAGGATTGGACACAGTGCAGTGTACCATCAATGAAAGCACAGGAAATATTTCTAAGCAGCAAGCGAGGAGCACCAACTCCCCACTGACTACATCGGGTTAAGAGCAACAGAAAATCTGCACATGGGTAAAAATTATAAATAGCATTTATTTTCTTTTTCTTGTGCTTGTGCGGTCGCCATAGGCCCCAGTCCGTGCGGCCCATATTGACAACCGGCAACGCAATTAAGAAGCCCACAATTCTTCGAGGACAGCAGAGAAACTCTGGATAAGAGGAAGGAACAGTTGGTAGACCAAGCAAGAGCGTCTGTAAATTCAGCTCATGTTCTTATTTTCTGCATTGCAAACCGGTTAGTTTCACAGTCAGCAGTTTTCATTAGCACAATAACAATGACTTACTTTGCATTTTTATTTTCGTTTCAAATAAAATACTTACATAATAAATCTCACTTCATTTTGTGGCTGAGTGCTTTAATAGAACTGTGAAATGAATTATTGTATGGTTTCAAACTCCTGGGACGTACGCCATAGCAACTGCTTCATGTGAGAAGTCAACAGGGTGCATTAATGTGATGCATTCACATTTAAGAGTAAACAGCATTATTGTTTATGTGCTTGGTTGGCAGCAGCGCCTGATGTCATGTAACAGGCCCAGTGAGGAGCAGGGCGTTCAATTACAGTCACAGACTTTACTTTGGTTGCTTAATAAAACTGTACATCTGAGCACAACGATTTCCTTTGCCTCTAAACCTCGACCTCAGCAGAACATTGATCCATGCATGCCACCCTTAGTTTTCTGTGGAAACTGTAAACTTTAGTTTAATGAGTGTATTTGTTACAGGAGAGGGGAGAAAATAAACAAAAACATCCCATAAAGCAAGTCAGTTATTTCCTCATGCAGTTCATGGGCTCACTGCCGTCTGAAGCTTTAAAAAAAATTGGTCCATTCAAGCTACTTGCAGAAAGCGAATTTCTGAGTCTCACTGTTTGTCTGTTTTTCGGAGTTATTAGAATGCATCCATTGACTCAAGGTTTGGAGCTATTAAGGGACAGAGTGGCCTGAAAAGAAAGATAGCCACTGGAGCATTTATAACAAACCAGTAAATTATATTTATTTACAGACGCTTTGGTGCTATCAATTATTCTCAAGCTCTTAAAGACCAACAGCACAGAACTGCTGTGACGAAGAGTCTCTGCAGCATTTAGTCAAGCATCGGCTTGAACCATTTAAGTTTAACTCTAATATTATTTGACTTCAGGCAATCTGTGTGATGTAGATACCATTCCATTAGAGCCGATCTAAAATCTAAGATTAAGCTTGATTTCTTGCCACCTACCTAATTTGGTGCAGCGCTGCGTTTGATCATACACAGCATGTGATTGCAGCTAAGATGGGCAATTTCGATTCCAAGTAGAACAATTCAATTTCACGGAAAATATTACGTATAATGCATTTGTTCCAGTTCAGGGTGTCACTCACATCTATTTAGGTTTTGCTTCTTTCTTGACGTCCCTTGAACGTTCAGAGGCATCTCAAAATGTATGCATTAAATTGCAAAAGTATTCCCGTCCCGTTTTTTTCCACCCACACTTGTCACTGCAACCACAACCTCCTCCAGCTCCTCTCCATCACCTCATAGACAGTAAGCCTTCGTACTTTTAATTACAAAGAATCATCATTGATTTTCCTCATCCATAGCCTGGTAAAAACCAGCTACTTGTTCTGCCTTTTGCTTCATACATATGGTTTGGAATCTGGGCTAATGGGAAGCTTCTGTTGAAGTTAAAATGATTGGTTGAAATGTTGTTGAAATGATTGGATCTGATTTTTTACTAATGTTTGGCCGTGATGTCAGCTCAACGAAGCTCAGCTGAAATTGTGTGTGCTGTAAACAAACCTCTGGGGAGAAGAGCCATGGCATCTCTTGTTGCCATGGCATCTCTTCTTAAATGTTCCTCTTGGTCCGACTTGAATTCGTCAATATTTGGAAGGGACCATAAAAAAGACATGGAGAAGACTCACGAGTATAAACACTTCTGCATAAGTATTTAGATACTTTTGAAAGTTTTATTACAATCAAATATCTTTGATATACTGTCTCGGTATATCACATTTACAATGCTAAGCACTCTTTTTGCTTTACATTCAGCCTGCTGTCGCCCACAGAGCTGACTGTTTTTAATCTGTGTTGTGCTTTCAGGCACAGTCAATGACACTATAAACCGACTATTGATTGAGGGTTTTAACTTAACTGGTTATACAAAATTACCACGCATCTCATTCTGAGACCATTTGCACTGAATGTTTAAGTCAAACACTAAGAACAATAAACCCCTGATATCTCAGCTCAAACATGCACAGTGTTTCTTTTGCTGGGGATGGGAGCTTCTAAAGCAAGTTTACCCAGAGGGATGGGCAGAGTATTTGATCCTGTAGATAATTAGAGGTCTTCCTCTTCGATTCCAGTCACCTCTATGCTGATGTTTGCTTTTTTCTCCACCCTGCAGGGCACAGTGTGAGAGGAACAGCATTAATAAAAATAAATCTTTTTTTTTTTCTGCTTATCAGATATCAGTATTTAAATTTGAACAGCTTTGATGTTAATTTAACTTTTTGAACTGCTTCACTGGCAGAGGCAGACGTTTTTACATTTTTACCGTTTAGAATATTTTCAGTGTCAGCATAGAAATGTTTATTCCGTTGATGGTGAAGAGTAATTAAAATGTTGAGTGCTGTTGGTCTCTTTTTTTTTTTTTTTTGTCCTGATATGCAAGCGGAAGCATTTGGCAAGAAAATCTATTTTACTGTGGGATTAAAGGAAATGTGTCTCTTTATAAAAAAAAAAAAATACAGTGGATTTTAGTAATAATTTGAGGATTTCTTTTTGTTTCAAAGACACATGCCACAATACTGCAGCTTCCCTATTCAGCTCCTTTATTTCCTTGTCATCTCTAGTTTTGTCACTGTGTACCTACAATGTTTATTCAAAGCTTTGGATTAAAAAAAAAAAATTAGTTATTGAGGCAGTTGATGCCATTTAGAAAGATTAGATATTTTGTGCGTTGGAATTTCACTGGGTCTGCCGTTCAAGTTTGTTCAACAGAGACCTGCAGCATGCTGCATGGCCTTTAAATATTTAAAAAATGTAGATGTCACACGATTTGCTTGTGCTATGCTAACGCTACATGATTGTGGGAAAGGACAAGCGGCAGACCTTACATCTCCCAATAGTTTGAAAGATTTATCTTTCTTTAGGACACATACAAAAGAGTGATTTATATCACTAAACTGCATGCAGTAACTCCATTTAATCATATTTTCAAATGCATTGATATTTATTGATAAGCTCTTGAACAAGCAGTGGAGGAAATAGTAAAACTGAGTTTGGTGCACTACAGTTTGCTGTTGAGTAAAAATAACTTGATAGATGAATGCAAACAGAGTGGCAGGTAAAAGACTAATATGTTGTGTTGTACATAAGTTACAAAAGTAAAAAGTCTCTATCAGTATCAACCACCGGCGTTGGAGAACCAAACTTTCATCATTCTTGAATTGATGGCTGCACTTTGAACATCTCTGATATAAATGCATATGCTGTATGTCAAATAATAGGGTTTGGAATTAGTAAGGAACAAATTATCTAATGTGCATACGGTCATGAAACCCTAAAATCTTGCAGAACAAAGTGTTCTTTAATTGAACTAGGGAATTAATTTAACATGTTTGTGATAAAGTAACTAAAAAATTTATATTTAAGTGCATTTAAATATGTCAACAGACATTCAGAGGCATGATAAAGTATTCATGCTCTAAAACCAAACAGCTTTTATTAGAGAACATATTTCAGAGGAATAAGCATTTTGTTCTTAAAAGTTTTATGCGAGATGCGACTGCGAACATAAAGAATGACATGATCTACATTAAGAACGTTCAAAGAACAGCTAAACCGTTCAACTAGTCACACAACTCCTGAATTCTTTGTTCTAGTGAGTTCATCTTTTTCTTTTCTAAACATCAATCACACCACTCAATCGCTGGCTTGAGACTGGATTTGATGTAACGGCTGCAAAATAAAACATTTGATCAAGCCAGGCACAGTCCATCTCAGGAACATATGTCAAAATCAGCCGGAATCTAATTAATACCGCTGCACCATGTGACGTGAGGATCACTGGCACATTCATACCCCGGCTGCATTATTCATAAATATTACATTGCTCACCCATATGAACGCCATTCTAACCGCTGGTTTTGGCACTCTGGATTATGCCAGTTTCCTCATTGTGGTAGTGCTCAGATACGGCCCTGATGAATTAAGTGGCTGAGTATAAATGGAATGAACCCCAGAATAGAGAAGTCTTTCATCTTTTCTGATAAGACTGCCCTGATTACATCTAAATGTAGAGCAACATTTAGAGGACTATCAATCAAATTGAGCCATAAAAAAGTGGGTGGAGACTGAAGGAATTATGCTTCAAAATGGCTCCCCTCTCTTTAATTTCCTGTGACAGTATGCATTAACTCTCATCACTGCCTTGCTGCCATTAGACTAGCAAATGATTATGGCTACTGCCTCCACCAGTACTAGAGGAAACTAATGTAGCGTTTTCATGGTGTTTTTATCTCGCATTCCACCCCCTTGATACCGCTGTCGCATCCCTGACTTCTTCTAAGTGTCTTTTTAGACTTTTTCCGCTCTATCACATTCTACTCATTTTCACTCCTCTGAGCCCCATCTGCCTCATGGCCCCTCAGGGTGAGCCTTTAGAAACTTATTTGTCTCTTTTTCCGTCTTGCTCCAAAGTAGTTCAGAGTTGGAGGATGCTTGTAGAGGAGGATGAGTGTTTATGAGTGTCTGATACACACAGAAACCTAAAACTCCCTGTCTTGCGTGCTATGGAAAGAAGCGTTATTATGCAAGGTATCCATTAGGTTGCAATAGCTATGCGTTGGATCAAAGAGCATTTCCCATTTGCAATGAAGATTTGTCCCAGTTTACATACCCCCACTGGATAACTAATTAAGATGTGCAGCTGGCTGGCGTTGTAAGTACTGTCATGTACATTTCCTGGCATTTGTAAGAAACTGCAGCCTACAAAACATTATAGTTCTGCCATTGTGCATGTAGTGTTTGCACAGTATATAGGCTACATTTGATCATTGAACTTCCTGTGTATTTCCATCCATCATCAGTGTAGCTAATGACCAGAATGATGGATTGCACTAATTCTAGATATCTCACTTGGTCCTTTGGTCCACTTACTGTATATTGTGGCTTAACCTTATCTCATTTATCTTCTCTTTTAAAGCAACCTGTTGGATAATACACAACACAATAGCCATCAACATTTGATGAGATTTGAAGAGTTTTGACAGGAAAAATGGATTTAAACATTGTGTCCCATTTTGTTCAGTTTGCACTCTCCTTCACTTGTATCCAAAGGGGGGAAAAATCCCTTTCAACAGAAAGAGACCTCCAAATCCAAGGAGGGTAGCCATCTGCTTTGAAAGGTTGGTAGTTGAGAGAACGAGATAAAAAATATCTACAAACACCAAAAGCCTGAGCCAGTTTCATACTGGTCTGCAAAGTCATTGGAGCAGTTTAGAACATTCAGACTATAGATGGGAGAGTAAATAGAGTATCAAGTGCAAAGTAGGAGTGGGCAATAAAGCAAAAATATTATAACTTTTTTGTTTGTTTTTACAATAAAATCATCTGAATAGTTTTACTGCTTAAACAACAAACTCAAAAACAACTAGAACATTTCTGAATTAAATTTAAACGAGGCCTGCCAATGCGTGCCCATTGGTTGGAACCCAGCGTTCTGATGCTAAAAAATAGCATCAATGTTAAAGTGACCTATAATGTATTCAGTAGCATGTGAAGTATCAACATTATGTTGACCAACATGAACTCAATCCATTCAGTATGCAAATATAAGCTAATGTTAGCCTAAATGCTAGCATTAGCCTGAATGCGGTCAGTAGCATGTGTGGTACCACCACCATGTTGTCTTACACTGGCTCGCTCCAATCAGTATGATAAACATAGCTAATAAATAAAAAGCATATCTAAAATGCTTATTTTAGTGAAAAGGCTAAGGTTAGTGCGCCACCTGACTAACGTTCAGTTCTGCCCTCCTCAGTACTAAATGTTAGAACTGATGTCATGTCAATGTAAAGGATATATATGGAGAAAAAAATCTGCTGGACTCCACTTTCACCTGGAATAACAACAATGGGTCGAAATAGTCTCATATTGACTATTGGTTAGTATCTGACTGCTAAAAACCAATAACATCATTGTCAATATTCTTTCTACTCTGCTTACAGATCATAAAACAATATATATTTCAATAAATCTGTCTGGTAACTATTCACAAAAAAGGAAAGACTACTGGATCCTAAGCAACTCATTGAACAGTGAGTCAAACTTGACACCTTTACTCTGATCTAGGTCATTCAGGAGACTGCACAGTTCTGGCAAGTCCAGTTGAAAGTCGGCCAGTTGCAATTTTTTTTTATTTTTTTCTTTATTTTGCGAAACCTACAAAACAAAGTGTTGGTGCTGAAATTCTCAGCAAAACCACCAATACAGTGAGATCCAGGGTTATCACTTAAAACGGCGCAGAGGCTGGTCCTTAGAATTTTACCATTTGGCAGTTCAGTACCCCTCTCCTCGAGTTCTTTTAGATCCTTGACCAGTGGTCCCAGTGACAGGTCCTGTCCAATGTGCCAAAAAGTCTTGCTCTCTGCAAAGAAGGACAAGTTGCATGTTATTTGTAGTAGATTGGTTGTGGGACAAAATGTCTCCTAAAGTGAGGTAGACAGCAAAGAGTTTGTGTTTTTTTTTTTCCTACCTGAGCCCAAAGGATTTACAACCTCAAATGAGTCCTGCTACAGTCAAGCCAAGAGATCAACTGACCAGCCTTAAGCAAAGCATTTCGAGTCATTACTTTGCCATCCCAGATATCCTTGACTATATATATGTTTCTCTAACATTTGTACTGTTGTCTAATGGACCAGCAATTGTTTTTTTTTTTTTTGACTGGAATGTAATGAGTGAAACATTCCTGTCCTGCTTCATTTTTACAAATTTAAATAATTCCTCATCTGTATTTTCAGCGTTAACATCAAACTGCTGCATCATGGCATTATGTGAAGTTTCACCATCACATCTGTTGCATCATAATGCACCTTACCTTCCTTTATGGCATCAAGACAAATGTGATGTGAATGTAGACAAAATGGTAAATGTTCGCTTGCACTAATTAAAAGGACAGGTTAAACTTGTACGGTCCTTCAAATGAGTTTTTAAATGTGAAAGGAAGCTGATTAAGTCTTCACAACGTACAGCATAATATTCAACATGACAGGTATCGTTGGTGTAGACTGAAATCATAGTAGCAGTTTGCTGCTTATAATACATACCTTTGGTTGGTGCTGAATGTATGTATGTCAGGATATGTATGTCATACACACCCTTACATATAAAATTGAAATATAGTTCAGATTTTCACAACATTAAATCATTACTCACCTGCTTTTGCACGTGCAAAATTAGTCAGACACAGCTTTTGCATTCACGTCTAACGAGATGTTGTGACCCTCCACATTCTTCTGCTGGTTGCAAAACACTTAAGTTTTAATGTTGATTTCTCTGTTTAGACCGGAAAATAACTTTGCTGACTTTATATATGACTCTTTGGAGAACTTTCTTGCCCGTTGCCTATGCCTTATTGTTGGTTCGTAAGGCAAAATTTACTCTCCATATGTCTCCGGTAAGGCTGAAAGTTTCACAGTTTATGCCATTTTGACAGCTGACTTGTCAAAATGTAAATTTTAAATGTACAGGTGCATTGTGAGAAGGGGCGAATGTTCACATCCTAGAGAACAGAGTAAGTATTTTTTTTTTATTTGTTTTTTTACATTTATCATTTTTAATTGCATTTGTTTGTTTGTTAGTAGTCAAAGTATATTTGATCTAGTTATATTGGGCTACTCTCACTTACTACTGTCAGGAATGGAGTCTTTAAAGGTGAGGATGAACCAGAAGGTAGACGGCGGTGTCGCATCTTGCTTCTATTTTCTCAGGACACGAACAGGTCAACATTTGGAGAGACACTGGGATACATAACACCCAGACAAGAATCCTTTGTACTTGAGGTCTGATCACTTAAGTTGCTTTTAATTCAAAGTTTGTGTGTCTGTGAGAAAGGATAAGAGGGAGTTTTCAGAAATGAGTTCCGGACCAGCCTTGACCCAATTTGTTGAATGAGACCGAGTCTGAGGCCCCAACAATTTAAGCCTTAGCCCAAGACCAGGGAAAACCTGGTCGAGACTGGCCTCCAGCCCTCCATCACTGTTGATTTAAGAGCAGCCAAAGTACAAAAGTTATGTTGAGTGAAACATTTAGAATATATCAAAGTAAATTAGCTATTCTCTGGGTCATTATCGAACTGAAGACACAGCACGGTTCTGAAAAGAAACAACTGAGTTTTATTTTGGCATAATGCCACGATGGGCTTTTGGGTGCATTCACTGAACATCAGTCTTTTCCATCATTAAGTGGTTTGTCATCCACAGAAGGTCAGAAGCCTCAGTTTTTTCAAAATACATCAGCGTGTCTTAATGTGTTTCTTACAGGCAGAACAATTTCTCTGCCACGGGTTACGAACACGACAGCACATTCCTCTCATTTCGCCACCATAAGGCTGCCAGGTAGGGGACATCATTATGACTGGCCTCAAAGGGAATAGACAAAAACAACATGTCTCTGCTTTGAAATACAATTGCAGAGTGAGAGTGAGTAGCTCTAACAAATGAAGAAATTTTAATCATCACACCTGCGTCTCGTTTCATCTGTCATGTAGAGCAGACGCCATTAGCAGTGATGGTCAACAGCTGCCTCAGCGAGGGCGTGAGGTGAGAGTTTGTGTCACAGACTGTGGCATGAATGAATGTGACTTTAAAACAAGATGAAGACCTGAAATCAAAACTGGCTAGGATCATTACTTGGTGCTGCATATGCAAAAACAAAACAGAAATTCCTTCTCCTACATATTTACACAAGTCTGCTAAGTTACTTCTCAACACATCCATTTAGAAGTTTAATTGCCATGTTTCTCTGGCAGGAAACTTTGAACCTACTGAAGGAACTTTGTGTTTCTTTGGTTCAGGAAACTTCTGAGGATTTCCTGTACTTAGCTGGTGAGACATGAAGAGAGTTATTTAGGTTTCAAGCAAATCCCTGACAAGTAAGAGACAGAGGTTGTGTGGCTTGGATATAAACATGGATACCTCTACTCAACTATTACAAAAGCTTGAACTTATCATTATGGCCTGCTTGAGTCTTTAATTTAGGTGTATATGTTGATGATTATGATCAATCTCAATATGTTATTTGAGCCAACTTAGTCTTTTTAGACTGAATTAGAAAATGGCAACACTTTTATTTAAACAAATTTATATCTTATATTCTTCATTATATTTTAAAATGGACAGGATGACCCAAAACAAGTATAATCCCTACACGTTCTCCCAGGTTAAAGCAAGCGGAAAGTTATACCACAGTCTGGAATCCCGATTTGATCAAACTTGTATTTCCCGTGAAAGTACAGGAACGAAGAAAGAACACACAAAAAGGAGAACTATAAAAAAAAAATGAGCAAGTCTTGCTGTGAAAAGTCAGACTTTCCACAGCACAATATAAAAACTGGAAGACTGGTGGATTCGTTTTTTTTGTTTGTTTTTTTTAAAGTGTGCAATTACTTTGAGAGCACAAGAAGCGTTTCCAATTCCTTGCCTACAATAAAAAAATGCATCGACAGAAAAAAAAAACATTGCATCATTTTATCCTTCACAAGAGAGCAATGATAATATCTCTTCAGTTTATAATGCTTCTGCACTTTCAGTCAAAGCATCCCAGCATGCCTGTGTGAGTTGCAGCAGTCCAAACATTATGCTTCTGCTTCAGCACTGAACCCCTCCTGATCTCTGGTAATTGAGGCAATGAATCTCTACCCCTCTGAATCGGTGGTCTCGGTCTCTGACTGTCCATTAATGCGGGTTTTAAACTGTGACCAGGGAAAAAGCCCCAGATTTCATATCCCTCGAAACTCAAGTTACCACATTTCTAATAACAGCCTTCCTTCTACTGGACGCTTTATTTCTAAGCGGAGGCCTCCGCTGTATAAGCTAACCACAGTTAAATGACTTTTGGGATATGTGAGACCGACACAGACGAGGTTCTCTTGCTTTACTTTGTCTTCACCAAAACTTTGGTTGCTGGTTTTGTTTTAAAAAACATCCTCTAGCCCTTCATTAGCTGAACCTTGAACAACATTATGTATTGCTTCATCATTAATGGTTCCGTTACCAAGTGTGAATATGCTCTTTTATTTGCTCAGCTGCTGTCTTAAGTGAGCTCAAAGGCGATAATTTGACTCTTTACTGAATCAAGATGCTATCATTTGAAACATTGTCAACTGAACTTGTAGGAGAAGCATATTGACAGGATTTTTATTTTTAAGAAAACTCTAGTAATCATTTAGGACTCTTACCATTTTGTGCTTTTCAGAACAAGTTAGAATAGAGTGTAGTGATGGATTCTGACCTGAACCTTCAAAGTTACATAAAGACAGTTACAAAGTCGGCCTTCTTTCATCTGAACAACATCTCCAGCCTTTAATGGACTAATGTCTTATTGCTGAAATGTGCACTACAAATAAACTTCACTAGACTTAGGAACTGCAGCCAATGTTTGTATTCAGTCAATAAAAAGTGATTAGCTTTAAGTATCTTTGTCCAAACTGTTTCCCCTAATGTGAAATAAAATCCCCACAGCCTTCATTGTGACAGAACCAGCTGAATGGTAAGAACCAAGTTTTAAGCTCAAGAACTAGTGATCATCAGAAGTCAGCCTTCTCAATTAAAAAACAAAAACCCTGGAATACCTCAAGAATATGTCCCCCTGATGTTAAACTGCTAATTAAATGTCTCAGGCCGATGGCTCCCAAGGTGGAAGACTTAGCTGAGAAGGAAACTGGCAGACTGAGGAATCGGCTGCGAAGTTCTACAGTGGCTAGAGAAGGATGGATAGACAGGAGAGCATGGAGGCAGCACAAGAATTAGTATTTAAAATGGAGCAATCAAAACCAAGGTCTGCCACATGACAATCATGTGACTTGTGTGATGCGAAAAAAGTGTTCCCTTTGCAGCTTTGCCCAAAAAACTCATTTCAGTAAAGCTGCAAAACTACCGCAACCCAGCACAATGACAGTTTTGTAAAACACTTTCTTTTAAATTGCCATGTTTCCATTAAGCACATTTATTTTTGTGATTCCAGTTTGCACAGTTGTGATTGACAAAGTGATTTCATACATCAGGAGCATCACAAAAAAAGGCACAAAAGTTCCCAAAGACTCAAAGAGGAAATGGAACATCTGTGTAAAGTTAAGGTGTCACTGGTGCCAGATGTCTGTCTTGAAGAGCATCCGAACAACTCTAGCACTGAGAGGGAAGACCCGCTCAGTCATGGAAAGAATATAATGATTATTTTTGTGAAATCTGAAAGATTAAAACAGATTTGTTTTTTGTTTCTGAGTGGTTCTGACACAACAAAGTAGCAAATAAAACACATAATTCATTCTTAAAGCTGCCGAATGTAATTTCTACAAACAATATGTTTTAATCTGTGAAAAGATATCCAGCTCCTCTGTCTTCTTCCTGGGCTCCTACAGACATCTGCAGAAATACGTCGCTCACTCAGAAACAGCCAATCAGAGCCAGGAGGAAATCTAGTAACAAAAGAACCATGAAACTTAGGTTCCTAAACCTTTTAAAGGCCAGCTTCTTAGACTGCACAATCAGTAAGTGGACTCTTGTGGTGAATTGCATAAATTTCTCTGTTGTTGTGAAGGCTGCACTGTTTTAAATGCTAGAAAACGAAGAGACTGAACCGCAAAGAGGTTGGAAATTATTTTTACCTTTCTTTGGTGTGTTGTATTTGTGTCTGATGTATTTTTGTCGCCATGTTGTTTATCATTTTGCTGCCTAACCTCTTATTACCATGTTCCTTTCTAGAACATAACCATTCCTGGTCTTGGTAGAACCTTTTTGGGGTCCAGGTTTGGACATATGTTTGATGACTTATGACTAAAAAGAGCTCATTATTCAACTCAGTCCTCTCCCATACCTGTCAGGATACTTGGTTGTTTTTCTACCTGGACTGATTGGCAGCCACTTTGCCTTCTGCTGCGTGCTTGTCAGAGAGGAGAGACTCCCCTTGTCAATACCTCTTAGTCCCAAGCAGATACACATCTAAAAGGCAACTCAGTGAGCTAAGTAGGGACTAATCAATTTTATCTGACCTTAATTTATACAGAGTAAATAATTAAGTTCCTTCCATGTTTTAAACATAAAGAACAGCATTGGGACTCGGAGTCATGACCGAGGAAGATTTTTTTTTTATGATTTAGAAGAGCGAATTCAAAAGTGGACACTGGTTAATGAGCAAGTTTCAGAGGGAAAAGGGAGCAAAAATGGCATGTTCAAAGTCACTTTCTCTCTTACCTATTCAGCATAAATAATACACGGACTGTACACCACTTAAACATAATACAGCAACCAGTTATGGTAAGCCACAAACATAATACAGAAGTGCTGTTAAGGTTAACAGCACATGATGCATCTAATTTTCTGTTAAATAAGTTGAAATTAAATCAGTAGTAACGAGCCAACTAGCTATTTTATTTTACACAGATATTTTACAAAACAGAACTTTTTGTCTTTTGCATTTGCAACATTCTATGGGGATTTCAGGAGTCTTTTTTTTTTCAGGGAAAAAAAAGAGAGGAGAGATTCCCCTTGAGAATCTTAGGAGACCAGTCTGACTCTAAAATTGTAAAAAATAATGCAAATATTGGTATGACACTAAAGACCCGACATTTAACTGCATAAGTGAGGAAACTGATCCTGTGACATTTGTTATTGAACCATATTCAAAGTGAGGTTGTTTCAAATATTTCCACATTTTCATTTTCCAAAATAAGTGCATAATCTTTTTCCAAGAAGATTTGCCTCCAAAAGACCCGGCTTCATCAAGATGCAGGTACTATTCATTAAAGTCTCAGAAAAGAAAAAAAAACAAACCTTTTGTTAAATTATTCAAACACACACTAAAGGATTCAACACAATTCCAAACTTAAGTTGTTTTTTTTTTCTCTCAGTTTCAACACCTTCTTCATTTGACCTGTTGCAGCTGTAAAAGTGAGCTTGTGCTGTGCTCCATGTGTAATAATAGGAGTATTACCTGGCAGGAATCAGGCCTGTGTAGTCGCCTCTTCCAGCTCTTACAAGATGAAAGGGGAGAAACAGCAGAGGAAGGTGTGACTTCAGGGAGACGAATTGGTGAAAATCACCACAAAAACAAAAAAAGAAATTCAAGGTGGCAGGGCTTCAAATTGGGTGGTCGGGTATGCTTGACCTCTGCAGCCTTGGTCCTCAGTTATGATTTAGCATTTAACATGGCCATTGGTCTTTGTGGGATTGGATTTCTCTGTTATATCAGCTGCAAGCTGGAAAACATTGTGGCCATAAGTGTGCTTGTTTAGGAGTCTGAGAGTATGTCCGCTTAAAAATTAGGGATTTTCACACTGCGGGCGTAGTATATTATTCATACATTGAACCGTGGTTTCCACTGAAAAGATAACGGACTGCAGCACAGGACCCTTTCCTTAGCAGATGAAAAAAGGAAGTTATATTTCTTCTTTTTCATTTGGCTGTTTGAGATTCATGGCAGGATTATGGCTTTCACGGACGGCATGGCACCATTCCAGCTTTACTGCGAAAGCATTGCTTTTGGGATGTTACTCGCAGTCATAATTAAACACACGGAGAAAGGTTAGTAAAAGTGTAAAGATCCCGGTTTTGAAAGCAAACTTTTCATGAGAACGATCTTGACTCCCTCTGATGTAATCTCTGAGTCCATGAGAGAATCTTAGGAGACCAGTCTGACCTTATAATCACGCGCAGATCTACTCCTAACTAGCACAGGGGTCGGTGAAAATTCATATGCATCTTATTTTACAAACTAGTCGACAAGTTTATAATTAAATTTGTCAGCTACCCCATCCACTGCTGGACGTGTTTGTTGGTTCTCCTTTTTGCTGCCAAAGCCAACGGAGTCTGTCTATGTTATTGTTTGATAATTGTCAGATTAAAAGTACCTTTAGGAAATATTAGCCTACAAGCAGGTGTTAAACATACCTTTCAATAAGCCCACATTTCTGCATTTTAAATGATTTGTTTTTTATTATTGGTCCGTTGGAATATTCAAAATCTTTTTTTCTGTGTGCAGAAAGTCATAATAATAGAAACAAGGCTTGAAAACATCAGTCAGTGTGTAATTAATCTATATGTGTTTCAGGGATCACTATTCAGCGATACTCTGTATTAAATGGGTCTGTATTTAACTAGTGCAAGCGATTCATAGACATCATGTAATGATGATAGGCTATCCACTCTACATGCCAGTTGTAAAAATGTTATGCCTGCTAAGTGATTAACGAGAGGAAACTTTCCCTTAGAAAGTAGAGATGAGATAAATTTTAAAGCAAATTATTCATCAAACCAATTTTGCCTTCTAAAGCCTATCTAGTCGTCTAATCCTGGCATTTAAGACGAGTCTTAAAAAAATAATGTGCATATGCATGTCCACCAAAGTCAAGAGTCTTTATGTCGGCCTGTTGCCACTCGCCAGCCTTGTGGTAGGCTTTGCTTGATGGCAGCAGCGGATAAGCCCTCAATTTGTTCTCCCCAGGCAACAAGCCTTGGCTGGCAGTACGAGTCTGAACTCAAGTTCTAAATTTACTTGGAAAAGAAAGTGGAGACAGCCAAGCTGCACAAAGACATGTGCTATGTGAATGAAAAAGGCCAAATGACCAGATCCCCGGTGGAGTTGATGCCAAACAGAAAAAAGGCCAAAGCCTGCTGACAACAATGCAGCTCGTCTGTGCTTAAATCCATCCTTTCTCGCTCAGTCTTTTATGAGCAACCCTTTCTTAAGTTTACTCATCAGGGATGCGCCACCAGAATGTCAGTGACACAAAAAAAGTCTGTTTTGTAAGCCAGGAGGAGCTGTCTGCCCCTGACACTTGCACACATCAGATCTTTCCCCGCATATTTAAGGAGGCTTGTCTTTATTAAACAGCAGGCGGGGTATTACTCATATTTAGAGGACGTACATGTCTGTTTTTATACCACCATATCTCCACACTTACTGGCGTCCCTAGAGCAGATGTATGGAAGAACTTTAAGGCAGGTTAATCTTTCATTGAATTAGCACAATCCCTCTGAAAATCAAACTTTTTTTCAACTAAATCACTTTTTGGCACCCACACTGTGAGTAGACCCCCAACTTGACAAAAGGACAGAACTTAGTCTTGTCCTAAGTTCTGTCTGTAAATGTTCTGTATACTCCAACATTTCACAAGGTTGGAGTATACAGAAAGTGGCATCTTTGACTATTTCTCTTTGTGCAACCTGGGTTCCTACATCATCACCTTTGCTTTCTTCTTTTTAGAACATCCCACAGGCTTTCTGGAGAATCTAAGTCTGAGGACTGAGACAGACGTGGGAAAAGCTGATTTTTGTTGATTTGGTCATGTGTTTTGAAAAGTTAGTATGTTGAAAGATCTGAAGATAAAACATTTTAAGGTTTTTGACAAAGGCACCAGACTTGTATTTAATCTCTGCTGGTATTTAAAAGAATAAGTTGCCACAATCTCAAGGTGCCTTTGAAAATGAAACAGGCCTCACATCACCACAGATCCTCCAGTTTACTTAACAGTTCATATGAGATGCAATGCAACCTATTCATCCTTTGAGCTATGCTGGATGCACATGTAGTCACTGTGTGTCCTTAGTATCTTAAAGTATCTTTCAGCACCTTCGCTGCTTGTGTCAGTCATCAACTGCTGACCAAAGGTCCTCTTGCACTGCAGGGCCCATTCCAAGCTGATCCGGTTTGTGCTCCGGACCTGGTTGTGTTTGCATTGAGCA
The DNA here is from genome assembly GCF_000485575.1 of Poecilia formosa. NCBI lineage: Eukaryota > Metazoa > Chordata > Actinopteri > Cyprinodontiformes > Poeciliidae > Poecilia > Poecilia formosa. Next base: position 426,650 of record NW_006800215.1, read on the forward strand.
GAAAGCCCCCTCGAAAGTGGACAGAGATCGTCACATCAAAACAAATCTGGCTTAAAGTCCGTCTCCAATGCAGCAGAAAGTACAGATTCAGCCTCTAGATCAAAAACAAAACCCCGAGACATTCGGTTAAGCACAACCGGAAGGAGAATGTTTCAGTGCAAACATTTAAGTTTATTGTTAATATGTAGTTGCTGGGGCAGCAACCAGTGGTTCTTGTTACTGCAGGAAAGAAGTTACACTGTCCGTCTGCTTGATGTATGATGGCAAGATGTGGATCCTCTGTTGAATAATAATAGAACCTAATGAAAATTAAATTCAAATGAGTATGTTGCCATCATTTAAAAATTGACTGGTATAAAATTGATCACGACAGGATTTTTTTTGACACAATCAGTCAATACGACGGACTTCAACAAAGTTGAGAGAGACAGGAGGCGAGACATAAAGCAGTGACCCACTAAAGACCCCTCAGCTCACACCGTTGAGACCGAAATGCTCCATCTCAATAAACATCTTCCAAAATTCTCACGCTCCTTCAGATGTTTTCTGTCTTGCTAGTTTATCAAATACTTGTACTCAGGCTACTCAAAAACTGTAAGAAATCTTTGATTCTGACATCAGTTTTGATTCTTAGGTCAAACATACTTTTTTTTTTTATTCTTCCAGTCATGAGACGGGTTTTAAAGTCTGAGCTTTTCTTTCATCGCCCAGATGGACCAGCAAGGCAACATCTCAGCGTGTGTAATTTCTGTGAACTATGTCAATTTTTAAACGGCCCTGTTGTTAGCGCTTTTACTGAGCCCAGGTGCACCGACATTATCACCTAGACAGATATTGGCAAACGAGCACATCGACTTCATCAGCAGTGCCAAAAGCTAATTACTGAGAAATATTTCACAATGACTGTTTCACAACTTTATATTTAAAGATTTATTACAGAGTTCAAATATTTAAGTGTCCATATGGGTTTAGTAATCATAAAATGAATGACTATGAAATTCTTCCTTTAAAAGCTTAAAATTAGCCGCATATTTCCTCACCTGTCGCATCCAAATTATTTCTAAACAAGAGACCTGTTAAAAGTAAAACTTTCTAAAGGCTTTCACTGTAACATATAACCCTAAACATCTGGAGATTTCCATCCCAATTAGGTTCATCTAATTTCATGTTGTTTAAATTCAATCATATTCATGAGCAAGAATGGAAAGTCCAGATTTACAATTAATCAAGAATCCGCAGCAAGACCTGATTTTCACAGACGCTCTCCGTTTAATTTGGCCGAGATTGAAGAATTTAGCAAATTCAAATTGATTAAAAAAGTAGCAGCCGAAGCTTGTTAGAGACATATCCGCATAGCTTTTCAGCTGTATTTGCAGGCTGAGGAGGGCTTATGATGACTTTGACTTGGAAAGGTGAAGGCAAATATACCTCACACTTTTCTGTTATATTTATAAAACTGCTCATTTTTCTCTTTACAATTGCACACTACTTTGAGTTGTTATCACACAAAATCCCAGAATAATACATGGAAATGTAAAGGAACAAAATATTGGAAACCACAAGGACAAAAACACTTTCATAAGGTGATGCAAGTGCACTAAAACTCTAGGCTGATACCTAGTTGACTAATATCCAAAGTGTATTATAGGGTGCACTACTCTTTAAAGGGCATATTTCAGCTGCTTTGACAGCAACTTTAAAAAGTGTGTAGCGCCACATACAAAATTCATACTAATTAAGGCTGGAGTGAAATTAATTCCAATGGCATTGGGATACAAGTCCGCCCTTTTATAGTGTGGTCTTTGTTCCTCATTTAAGACACACACACGCACACACACACACACGCACACACACGCACACACAGAGAGATCTTAAGTAATTCATGACAAATTACTGGAAGGACTTTCACAACTTCTGAGAGTCCTCCCTACTTATTTGTTATAGTCAGCGGCTGAGGCTGCACATTGCTCTTCATTCAGTCCTTGTCAGTTCTGGCCATTGCAATTGAAAATAGCTTCAATTATGCTCATTTGGGACAGATTGGAAGGGGTGGAGTGTTATAACTTTAGACAGAACATAAGGTTCTGCAGGCTGAGAAACAGAAGACATGGATTGATAATTACTGTCTTTCTCTATTCTCCTGAGTAAATGTCTGCTTTTGTCATCTTCATTCACTCACTGAGAAACCACAGCCGCATCGTGTGCCCCTGCTAGAGACAAGAAGATGTGTCTTAGTCTCTGAGGAGTGTTACCCTTGCATCATAGCTTAATGTACTTCAATAAATCTGGAACTGTCTTCCACATATGACTATATATGTCCTCATATATGGTTCCTCCTGCGGTCACAATGATAACTGTGGCTTATTAACCCCCCCACCCCCCTAAAAGAAACACCCCAGTACGAACAAACACAGATTTTGCTGAGGAAGTTGAGGATGGTGCATTAGAGGCCCGTCGGGGTGAAGCCTTGCGCCGGGGGAGTAATTGAGATGGCTGGTGGAAAAGGGGAGCGAGGCTTAGACAACCATTCACACAAGTTCCTGGCTACTGTCCAATTATACCCAGCAGCCTCTGCTACCTCCTGAACTCCAATTATAGCCTGCAAAGCTTGGCTGGTCAGAGAACCTGTCACCCCTTTCTCCCTTCCTCCTACAACTGCCAGCAAGAAATAGAAAAGTCAAAGACAATGTATGATGTCCTCTGGTGCCTCAGCGCCCGTGCATGTGTGAGAGATGGAACTAAAAATATCACCTGATGAACCTTTTAAGATCTTCCAGAATAAATAGCACAGATGAACTACAAGAGTTTATGGAAACATTCTTGTACCTAAAAGCAAAAATAAAGCCACTGAGGCTTGTTGTGTTCGGTGCGTCAGTGAACATGTGATGGGTAACTGTCTATTTATCACTCTATTTTATGTTATTTAATCTTTCTTAAAGGGCCGGTATTATCTGTTTTCCACCCGCATATGTGCCATTTTATAGCACAATGAAGCATGTCAGATACAATAATAACCTTGAGTTGTTATAATAATGTTGTATATATGTATATATCAAATATGACTTAAAATAAAATGTACTTCATAAGTTCGTAGGCAGTGCTAGGTCCATCCAGGAGTTTTGCACAGCTGAATGGTTGCCATGGGAGACTGAAGGATTTGTCAAATTTGCATGAAATAATCAAGGCAACACTCCATGTACTTTTTAAAGCTTAAAAACATTGATTTTCCATTACACTGCTCCTTTAAAAAAAAATAAGTTTATATATGAAACCTTGGCAAAAATATGGTTTCTATGTTAATTGTGCAACTTGATGAGTGACACCCCATCATTTTTAAAACTCCATAAAGCGTAAAGGTTCAGAACAACATGTCCTGTTTAATAAAGACGGCAGTAATCCTCAATAATTATTCTGGTGGCGTGATTATAGTATGACTACACCTAAGAAATACTTCTCATTCTTTGGCACAGGTATATCATTAAAAATTTTGGCAAAAAAAGTTCAAATCTACACAGAAGTCCTTCATGCTTCTCTGCAGTGCACATCAAACCATTTACTTTTAATTTTACCAATTCTGCTTTATTGCTTTGCCGTTCTCTTTGCCAACGACTTTTACGGGGGCTAACGCGTTCCTCGACTTGGCTCTCGTCTGGTGAACGGGGTTGTTTTAGTCACGGCCCGAAGAGAACCAGGAGATTTCCATTTTTATCTAATGTACTTGATTGTTTGTTTGCAAGTCGCTCTGTCATTGCGTTGTCGCATTGCTTCCTACAGAGTCTCCCGTTGCGCATTTTATTTTTCCTGTGGGATCTGCAGCCACTTCCAACATCTTGATTGATGTGTTCATTTCCAAGTATGCACTTGTGCCTGAAGCGGCACTTTCTCTTTTCATGTGTTACATGGTGCCATCAATGACAAATGAAATGTTTGTGCATCAGACAAATATTATTCTAAAGAGGTTGAAGAAACGACTCTAATGTTGATCCAAGTAGCTGAGCTGGATTCCATGAGAATTCATGCAGAGTGGTTCTGATTATTACCTTTGAGGACAGTTTTCAAAGAACAAGCAATAATGTCTGGTAAAGGGAGATGATTTTATTGTCATTGTCTAACCAGATACAACTTTCCGGCTACACTGTTTTTGTGAAGTCGTGCAAGTCTGAGGGACATCAAGTGAAAAAAGTTTATGACCTCGACTATAGTACATCCCCAAACGTGAACGGTACTTACAGTTCAGAGAGCCTCCCAATGCATTCAGCACTTTGTACAGCTTCACTGCCTGACACATCACCGAGCCTGAGCTGGGGCGTTTAATATAAGTACCAAGGACTCTGGGTAACTTCTGATTTTCATCACATTTTGACCACATTAAGCAGCCAAGACAGCTCTAACAAGTCAAGGATTTACTGAGCACCAGCTTCCTAATACCTAAAGGTAAGGGGAGAAAATGCCATTATTTAACATTATAACACAATTATGTTGCTTACATGGGTGGCAATTTTAGTTAGATTACATTATGGTTGTTTCTTGGCATCACTCAAAGTAAGAGAGCCGTTAAAAAACTACTGTTCTAAGTATTTTATTAGTAACAAGAATAGAATCAACAAGGAACCTGCATGTGGGAGATGATGTTCTCTTTCATTTTTGTAACAATTTAATTTGATTTGTGTTTTTTACCCCATGGTCAGCAAGTAGTTGAACAACCTGACCCCTACTATATATGGCTTGTGAATCCAGATACAACAAAAAAATGATCTGGTTAATCAGGATCGTCAGACTTTATGATTATTATTATTAGTAGTAGTAGTAGTAGTATTTGCAAGAATAGCGGAAGTGAAAAGCAATGATTAAACGTTAATGATGTCAGCACCAATGAACATTTGGTCATTGTATTATTTTCTAACACCATGCAGCCTTAATGCCAATAAAGGCCATGACGGTTACATCCATATCTCAGCATTTAGTGGTAATCTTGTAATATTCATGTCTATAATGGAGCCTGATAGAACTACACTGACACAGAGCTGCAGGCCACTTTAATTCAGTGCTAGACATTGATACCCAAAGGGGGAAAAAAGTGATCACCATGCAAGAACCGGAGACAAAGCTGCAAACATCACCATCCTGTTTTGTTATTTACAACCCCCTTTCAGCAGTGGTCACACTCCAGTAACATACTCATTGTTAAAATATGTGCTGGCGGGCCAAGGTCTTAAGAGCTTTGTCAGGGAGTCGATATGTCCCTAAATCAGGATACCATGCTGTATTTCTAGAGCAACTCAAGAAAGTCCTTCTTGTTTCTGGTCTGTGCAGACCCATCTTCCCTGTTAGACATCCCAGCAGGAACCTAAGTGCCCAGTTTGCCAACTGGCAGATATCAATCAGCACATGGTTGTGGATGATATTCCAATTATTCGTTTTAAGTTCTTTGGTTCTTGAGAGTCGCTAAGTCAATCCTCCCATCACTTCTCATTTTTTATTATCTTTCTGCTGATCGAGACTGACGGGCCGAGTGGCCGGGTTCCAGGATCTTATGTCTGATTAGCATGTACATATAGATGATGTTCTCTTTCCTCCTACAGTTCGACCTTTCCCGGATGCATACGGCATATAGAGTGCCGAGCAGGTTGTGCTTGTGCAGCCTGAAATGTGCATTAGATGCTTGTTTATTTTTGTCGCACAGGAACATTGAGATGAAAGATCCATCTGGCAGCCTTTTGATGTCTGACCTGCTTCGGGAAGTTTCCCCATTCAAACTTTTAAAAAGCAAATCACTGTTTATCATTTTCCCAGAAACATGCCTGTCTTCTTGAAGTGCAGGGGACACAGTTGTAGGGTGTTTATGTCCTGAAAAGTCACGACTCGCTTACTCTGACCTTTTCTTGTTGACCTTCTGTGATCAGCCTTCATTCAGTAAAGAGTTGCAGTTGTTACTGTCAGCAGTGGCTGTTTCTCCACAAGAAATGAGCTCAAATCAGCTCCCCGAAACACCATAAACATATTTCACTGCGCATTACATTAGCTCTTCATTAATAATAATTAAAGAGAGTAAGATGTTTGTAAATGCATGTGCTTAATGTCACTTAATATAAGATAATTCAATGTTATCACAAGTTTCATTGATTAATTAGTCTCAGGGATAAGACCTTTATTTTGTAGCACTTTTAAAGGGGTAGTATTTTGTATTTTTCAGGCACATAGTACCATTTTATAGCCCAATCAAGTTGCTCTGTTACCTTCAGTAGGTATACAAATGCTATATATATCAAATATGACTTAAAAGAAATTTGACTTTGCCTTTAAATTTGGCCTCTGTCTCTTTAAAAACTCCTGCTCTTTCTGAAACTCCGCCTTCATGAAGTCATCAACCTATCAACCCTTGAAGAAGGTTTTTGCCAATTTTGCACTGGGAAGTAGTTCACATATTGTGCTCAGCAGATGTGCACTTTTACCAGGTGTTTGCTAATTGCTGCTGGCTAGTCTGAAGGAGCTAAGAGAGGGAGTCATGGGGCAGGAATGCTCTGTGAGGCAAAAGCCTCAGGTATGGAGTTTTAAGAGGGAGTAACAATTTAACACGATGAAAAGCTAAAATAGTTGATTTTACATAATACTGCCCCTTTAAAAGTTTTTGTAATATTATAAAATAGTTTTATGATTTTAATAGGTGACAAAAATTAGAGAAGCTTTCAGTAAATAAACTGTGGCACCATGTAATAACAAATGACCTGTCCACATAGAAAGATGTTTCTGTTATAGTTTATTCAATCTAATCTAATTTAATCTAGTCTAATCTAATCTAGTCTAATCTAATCTAATCTAATCTAATCTAATCTAATCTAATTTAATCTAATCTAATCTAATCTAATCTAATCTAATCTAATCTAATTAGTTATGTATTTTTAATTGATCAAAAGTTCCAAAGCCTATAAAGTACGGATGAAAAATTCCATCCATCCATTTGTCTTTTAGATCTGCTTATCCTTGCAGAATTACAGGTCTTGTACCTATTTCCAGCAGCCATTGGAGTAGAGGCAGGTCCCCCACAGAAGACTTTGCCAAAAAATAAAAATACAAGACCAGAATACCACACTGCTGCTGCTGACAATTTTGCATGACTATGTTGTAGTCTTAATAAATTCAATTTATGCAACTTTCATAAAATCTTTTTAATATTGAATCTCTACTGTATTTAATAAAGAAATTATCAAGTCACTTTTCATTTCAGAGCTTGGTATCTTGTTTTTTCAGCAAGATGTGAGGGGGTGAAAATAACAATTGTAGCCTGGAGCTAATAGCCCCAAGCAAAAAAGAAGAACAGGCCTCTGAAGTCCACAGATATTCAACTTTATTATTTGAACTTGTAGGAGACAAATAAATATTGCATAAAAAGTAAATATATCACCTTGAATTTCTCGATATGACATTAGAATGCTGAACTAACACAGGAAATGCCGGTTTCATTGATTTCTGAATTAAATATTGAGCGAGAAACTCGAGCAAGACATTCTCCTTGAAGCACTTTTAATTGCTCTGTTACCAAAAGGAGTTGTACAAATAAAACTCCCCTGCCTTGTCAAGAGACCAGGTGTAATAATATCAGATTTAAACTTTACACTGCCATTCTGGACATTTGTACCGCAGGTGACAGTGGCAGTCTGCAGTAGCATTGGTGTACATACATATTTTTGTCAGTATTTATAAGGGATAAAGATCAACATTGAGTTGCAACATACTTGGAGCACTTTCTCACAATTTTCAACCTTTAAACATAATGTGAGGTATTGATGCTTCAAGAGGGCTTTTGATTTTGATCTCAAAGATCAGTCAATTCAAGATTTACAAATTCAGCTTAATTCGCTGGGGTCAACTTAGGATTTTCTTAATATCACTTATCAAGACTGTAAAATCCCCTCTCTGCTGCTGCTTGCGCTATTCATCAGGGATACTTAAAAGTCCTGTCCCTTGAGGTGGACAACAAGCTCACTGGCAGCTAAAGTTTTGACCCAAGCGTCTTTTCCCTTTAAAGTAAATCGGGTATATTTGTACTGAAACCAGGTTTAGCCCAGTCAAGGAACAAAAAGTAAGCTTACTGTAGGATCCATTTTATAACCAATGCTGTTTTTATTAAGAAAAACAGCATTAGTATTGTGGTTGGCCAGTTCAATGAAATGAAACAAGCACTGTGTGTGTACTGAAAGCAAAGCCAGACAGATAGACCAGTGAAACCCATAACTCGTTGTCCGCTAAAGACGCTCGATAACTTGTAAGGTGTCAGGTAAATAAGTTTGAGAAGAAATGAAAATACAGTCCTCAATAAAATTTTCAAGTGTTGCACCCGCGATCCTTATTTTGTCATTTTCGATACAGCCTCGTCATGTGATCAGCGGAGCCAAACAGCAGCTGTGGTACCAGCGCTTCTGTCAGCATTTGAGAAGCCCTCATTCCTCAGCATTTGCCTGCTGCGTCTTTGATCGCAGGAACGACAGATCTGCAGCAAGTCACCTTCTTTTCATAAGCAAATGAGCCTGGTCTGTAGCCTCCAGGGTCCAGGCTTTGTGTTGGATTCTGAAAAAAAAAGAAAGGAAAAGAAAAAAACTTGAAGGTGGCAGGAACCAGCAGCAGTGTTAGTCTGCTTCACTGTCACAAAAGCATTATGTCATAATGTGATCATCATTCACATCACCTCCGCAGCACATGCATTTTGACTGTTCAGAATACAATAGCTCTTATTAAGCAGGAAAGGGAGGAAATTATAATAAACTGCCCATGCTCCATCTCTTCATGCGTGATTGAAGAACGTACAATCCCTCAACAAAAGAAGCTGTTTCAGAGCAAATTTATAGTGATGTAACAATCAGGGTGGACACGTTCAAGATTCTTCATGTTGAACTGAGTAACTTCAGTCGAACCAGAGCTCCACTGCGCTGCTGCCTTTAAGGGTCTTTCTTCTGGCGTGTATTTCAGTGGAGAAACTGCTTCTTAGTTTTTTACAGGTTTGATTGTATGAAATGTGTTCTGAAATAAAAACTATGTTTCATAGAACCATGTGCTTTTTTGAGAGCAACAAAACACTTACGTTTATGGGTTAATTTCAAAAGTTATTTTAAATTAGAAACACAAATCAAAAAGGTGATACTTGGAAAAAGTCCTTGCTTCTGTTACAGATTTCTTTTTAGTTTTTCTCTTGTTTTGCCACATGCATCAAACTAAATACAAACGGTAGTTTTTTATCACTATTTTATTTACTGTAATTAGATTTATAATAAAAGGAATACAACAGGAACTTGTAAGCCATTCGAATAGAGCATAAACTCTATCCAGGTTATTTTAATTTAGTCACTCTGGTGGGTTTTCAAATATGTGTAACCCGTATAGTAAAAACATAAGAGAAGTCTAAGATAATAAATAGCAAGGATAAGTTCATTTATTCTATCCTTTTATTTCAATTAACATTTCAAAGTTCATATAAAGTTATTAAAAATGTGTTTACATTGTTTGAAATAAGTTATCTTTACTTTGTGGGGAATTCCCAGCGAAAATTGTATTTTCCTACGGGAGTACGGTCTGTGAAGGTAGCACAGGAGTGAGGGAGAAAAAAAGAACGAACAGCAGAAGAAGAGTTGGGTTGAGCGTGAGAGTTTTTTTGATTCGGCGAGAGAAGAGATAGCAGAGAAGAAGCAGTTAGCTGGTTTCGAAGTGAGTAAGCACAAACTTGTCGTCAGGAGAAGTTGTAATATACAGTATGCAAGTTAGCAAGACGCAGTAGAGTTTCAATGAGAAGCTGTTGGACTGTGTTTGTTTTCTTCGTCGCTGTATGTACGCGAGAGTTAGAGCGAAGCTAACCTAGCTGTTCGCTAATATGGACTGCTGTAAGCTGCTGTTTCGCTGTTAATTTTTTTTTTGCCTTCATGACTTTTTTATAACCTGGATAGTGTTAAAATGTTGAAAACATTTCGGACTGTTTTTTATTTTACTCCTCTTTTGGCCATAAAATACGGTATAGTTTCAATGAGAAGCTGTATTAGAAGCTGTTAAGATCGTAACTTAACTCCTTTAAGTTACGATCTTCTGTAACTTAAAGGGCTACAGAAGATCGTTACCGGACAGGATAACGAGGACTCGGACTCCAGATAGCCACTCTGAGTGTCCGCGTCACTCAGAGTACCTCTGGCTACGTGGGGAACTGAGGGCCTGGTGGAGCACATGGAAACCGCATAACTGCGTCGTTCGTGAACTGCTGTTTCTCCAGACTGCTGAGAGGTCTTTTTGGACCACAGGACGAAGGATTCATCTGTGGGAAATCACGATTACCAAGGTACTGAGTTGCACTTTAATATTTTGCTCTTTGAGTGAAGAGGCTCTGAACTGTTGAGTCGGTGGGACTCCTACATTCAAGCATCTGCACAGGCCCGCAACATAGGGTGTATTTTCTGCAGGCATTAGATTTAGGTTTTACAATAGTGGGATATATAACTGGTGTTTTACACTGTATATGCAGATTCATTGTAATGCTCTGTTTTACCTGAAACTCAAAATCTGCCATTTCTTTATTTTATTATTGTGTTTGCCTAATTAAAGGAGGGTTTTTTATGGTTTACTTTACATGGTGTGTAGTGTAATTTACTTTAGTAATGTCCAATGCTGATGGATCCAAAAGTAGAAGAGAGAGATTCAAATTAAATAGTAAGAGTATACTGAAATAAAGAACCCAAACTCACTTATTTACTGACATTGCTTAAGTGAGGGCTACATATGAATGACTTGGTCAAGGTCATCTCAATCGGATTTAAGTTCGGCGGTTTAGTGGGCCCCTCAAAAACCTTTATTTACTGTTTTTTTTTTTTTAGCCTTTCTGAGCTTGACTTGCTGGTATGCTTAAGGTCAAACTGAGAGCTGGATATTCTCCCTTAAGACTTTCTGCCAGAGAGCAGAATTTATAGTTCAATCGATTACAGCAAGTTCTTCAAGTCCTGAAGCGGCAAAGTTGTCCCAGACCTTCTTACTACCACGTCTGACTGCTGGCATGATGTTCCATTTCTGAAACCCTGAGTTAGTTTTATGTCAGACGTTCACCTTGATTTCATCAGTCAGAATATTTTCCTGAAAGTTTTGAGGATTAAATAAATTTTTAGGGGGGTGGGCAAAGGTGACATTTTATGTTCTCTTTGGTCAACAATAGCCCCATTCTTGAAACTCTTACTTTATGATTTTTGCTATATCACTTCGTCTTTGCTAGATGTGAAAATGCATTTGATTATCTGAATCCTTTAGGTGTGCCATAAAGCAAGAAGAGAAGAAATCTTCATATGTCTTTACAGAAATGCATCTGTGGGGGATTTCAAAACCAACTATTGACTCAATCTGTACTTCTGAGAAATTCAACCTGCTTTGAAAGCCCTCTTGAAAAACCTACGTATTATTAAGTGATCACTCTGTCTAGCTGCCTGGGAGTTTGCCGGTGATTCCAAGAAAAGAAATCTAGTTAGCCTAACCACAACTAGACCATTTTTTTAACTCCACCTTATTTCAAATGTACTAAGAGACCCCCAACAACTTGAATATTCTGCGAACATAACAGAATACATCCACTCATGCAATGAAATATTTAGTCTTCTGGGGAATGCTGTCAGAAATCATATAAAAAGATGACAGCACTGCCAGGCACTTTCTCCTCTTTACTTTTTTTCATCATTGCCTTTCCATTTTTCCCGTCTGCTCTCTTTCCCAATATTCTCCAACATTACCACAAACTACCTCCTTCGACAGAATGCCCTGTTATAACAGGGCATTCTGCACAAGAATACCAATGGCTAACAGCTCTGGGCAATCAATTCCTTTGAGGTAGATACACTGTGTGCCTGACATCAGCCTCCCTGATTTTTGTCCCACAATGGTCGCCGATCAATAGCAGCTACCACCTCACCTCCCCGCCGAAACATTGGCATCACACTTACAGTCCTGAGATTTCAGAGCATTTCCAGCCTCATTGACTGCAGTTTGAAACCAGACTCGTGAGAAAAAAAAAAGCTTATATCCTTCTTCAGAACGATTTTCAGCCCCCTTTTTTCAGTGAATAGTGTTGTTAAAGGGAACATGATCTGCTCTGTATTGAGGAAAATAACTTAACAGCCTTTTCAGTGAAAAGCAGCTTTGGAATTACTAACTTCCTTGGCAGATGTGCAAAATTGGCAGAGCGACAACAGTGAGGCAGCAAGCACTCAAATTGCGGCATTAAGATTCTGCCAATGCTCTGCAAAATCTCCACTGATGTGCTGGGTTACTGAGGGTGATGTTAAAACATGCAGCAGTGGAATACAGTTCAGTTGAAGTACAATAACGTGACATAATGCTGCAACTTTTTGGTGATCTTTGCCAAGATCCTGCCAAGAGCAAATGTGAGTAAATAATTTTGTTTTATCCACATACCCTTCTAAACAACTCGACTACTTAAACACGCTTCAGACTACTTGAAAAGGGCTCAGTCAGAACGGTTGATTATTTTTTTATTTCCTCCTGATACCTTCACTTTTCATTTAGTGTTTGACGAGTCCTTAAATAAAAATAGTCTCCTCCACACACAAAGTGAGCACTACAATAACGTTTGCTTCAAAAAGATGGACTGAGCACAAAGAGAAATGCGGCTGACATCCGCTGCATCACACTGTGACGGTGCCAGAAACGACTGGGACCATTGTTTTTTTTTTTTTGTTTTTTTTCANTGCATTTTGACTGTTCAGAATACAATAGCTCTTATTAAGCAGGAAAGGGAGGAAATTATAATAAACTGCCCATGCTCCATCTTTTCATGCGTGATTGAAGAACGTACAATCCCTCAACAAAAGAAGCTGTTTCAGAGCAAATTTATAGTGATGTAACAATCAGGGTGGACACGTTCAAGATTCTTCATGTTGAACTGAGTAACTTCAGTCGAACCAGAGCTCCACTGCGCTGCTGCCTTTAAGGGTCTTTCTTCTGGCGTGTATTTCAGTGGAGAAACTGCTTCTTAGTTTTTTACAGGTTTGATTGTATGAAATGTGTTCTGAAATAAAAACTATGTTTCATAGAACCATGTGCTTTTTTGAGAGCAACAAAACACTTACGTTTATGGGTTAATTTCAAAAGTTATTTTAAATTAGAAACACAAATCAAAAAGGTGATACTTGGAAAAAGTCCTTGCTTCTGTTACAGATTTCTTTTTAGTTTTTCTCTTGTTTTGCCACATGCATCAAACTAAATACAAACGGTAGTTTTTTATCACTATTTTATTTACTGCAATTAGATTTATAATAAAAGGAATACAACAGGTACTTGTAAGCCATTCGAATAGAGCATAAACTCTATCCAGGTTATTTTAATTTAGTCACTCTGGTGGGTTTTCAAATATGTGTAACCCGTATAGTAAAAACATAAGAGAAGTCTAAGATAATAAATAGCAAGGATAAGTTCATTTATTCTATCCTTTTATTTCAATTAACATTTCAAAGTTCATATAAAGTTATTAAAAATGTGTTTACATTGTTTGAAATAAGTTATCTTTACTTTGTGGGGAATTCCCAGCGAAAATTGTATTTTCCTACGGGAGTACGGTCTGTGAAAGTAGCACAGGAGTGAGGGAGAAAAAAAGAAAGAACAGCAGAAGAAGAGTTGGGTTGAGCGTGAGAGTTTTTTTTGATTCGGCGAGAGAAGAGATAGCAGAGAAGAAGCAGTTAGCTGGTTTCGAAGTGAGTAAGCACAAACTTGTCGACAGGAGAAGTTGTAATATACAGTATGCAAGTTAGCAAGACGCAGTAGAGTTTCAATGAGAAGCTGTTGGACTGTGTTTGTTTTCTTCGTCGCTGTATGTACGCGAGAGTTAGAGCGAAGCTAACCTAGCTGTTCGCTAATATGGACTGCTGTAAGCTGCTGTTTCGCTGTTAATTTTTTTTTTGCCTTCATGACTTTTTTATAACCTGGATAGTGTTAAAATGTTGAAAACATTTCGGACTGTTTTTTATTTTACTCCTCTTTTGGCCATAAAATACGGTATAGTTTCAATGAGAAGCTGTATTAGAAGCTGTTAAGATCGTAACTTAACTCCTTTAAGTTACGATCTTCTGTAACTTAAAGGGCTACAGAAGATCGTTACCGGACAGGATAACGAGGACTCGGACTCCAGATAGCCACTCTGAGTGTCCGCGTCACTCAGAGTACCTCTGGCTACGTGGGGAACTGAGGGCCTGGTGGAGCACATGGAAACCGCATAACTGCGTCGTTCGTGAACTGCTGTTTCTCCAGACTGCTGAGAGGTCTTTTTGGACCACAGGACGAAGGATTCATCTGTGGGAAATCACGATTACCAAGGTACTGAGTTGCACTTTAATATTTTGCTCTTTGAGTGAAGAGGCTCTGAACTGTTGAGTCGGTGGGACTCCTACATTCAAGCATCTGCACAGGCCCGCAACATAGGGTGTATTTTCTGCAGGCATTAGATTTAGGTTTTACAATAGTGGGATATATAACTGGTGTTTTACACTGTATATGCAGATTCATTGTAATGCTCTGTTTTACCTGAAACTCAAAATCTGCCATTTCTTTATTTTATTATTGTGTTTGCCTAATTAAAGGAGGGTTTTTTATGGTTTACTTTACATGGTGTGTAGTGTAATTTACTTTAGTAATGTCCAATGCTGATGGATCCAAAAGTAGAAGAGAGAGATTCAAATTAAATAGTAAGAGTATACTGAAATAAAGAACCCAAACTCACTTATTTACTGACATTGCTTAAGTGAGGGCTACATATGAATGACTTGGTCAAGGTCATCTCAATCGGATTTAAGTTCGGCGGTTTAGTGGGCCCCTCAAAAACCTTTATTTACTGTTTTTTTTTTTTTAGCCTTTCTGAGCTTGACTTGCTGGTATGCTTAAGGTCAAACTGAGAGCTGGATATTCTCCCTTAAGACTTTCTGCCAGAGAGCAGAATTTATAGTTCAATCGATTACAGCAAGTTCTTCAAGTCCTGAAGCGGCAAAGTTGTCCCAGACCTTCTTACTACCACGTCTGACTGCTGGCATGATGTTCCATTTCTGAAACCCTGAGTTAGTTTTATGTCAGACGTTCACCTTGATTTCATCAGTCAGAATATTTTCCTGAAAGTTTTGAGGATTAAATAAATTTTTAGGGGGGTGGGCAAAGGTGACATTTTATGTTCTCTTTGGTCAACAATAGCCCCATTCTTGAAACTCTTACTTTATGATTTTTGCTATATCACTTCGTCTTTGCTAGATGTGAAAATGCATTTGATTATCTGAATCCTTTAGGTGTGCCAGAAAGCAAGAAGAGAAGAAATCTTCATATGTCTTTACAGAAATGCATCTGTGGGGGATTTCAAAACCAACTATTGACTCAATCTGTACTTCTGAGAAATTCAACCTGCTTTGAAAGCCCTCTTGAAAAACCTACGTATTATTAAGTGATCACTCTGACTGTCTAGCTGCCTGGGAGTTTGCCGGTGATTCCAAGAAAAGAAATCTAGTTAGCCTAACCACAACTAGACCATTTTTTTAACTCCACCTTATTTCAAATGTACTAAGAGACCCCCAACAACTTGAATATTCTGCGAACATAACAGAATACATCCACTCATGCAATGAAATATTTAGTCTTCTGGGGAATGCTGTCAGAAATCATATAAAAAGATGACAGCACTGCCAGGCACTTTCTCCTCTTTACTTTTTTTCATCATTGCCTTTCCATTTTTCCCGTCTGCTCTCTTTCCCAATATTCTCCAACATTACCACAAACCACCTCCTTCGACAGAATGCCCTGTTATAACAGGGCATTCTGCACAAGAATACCAATGGCTAACAGCTCTGGGCAATCAATTCCTTTGAGGTAGATACACTGTGTGCCTGACATCAGCCTCCCTGATTTTTGTCCCACAATGCTCGCCGATCAATAGCAGCTACCACCTCACCTCCCCGCCGAAACATTGGCATCACACTTACAGTCCTGAGATTTCAGAGCATTTCCAGCCTCATTGACTGCAGTTTGAAACCAGACTCGTGAGAAAAAAAAAAGCTTATATCCTTCTTCAGAACGATTTTCAGCCCCCTTTTTTCAGTGAATAGTGTTGTTAAAGGGAACATGATCTGCTCTGTATTGAGGAAAATAACTTAACAGCCTTTTCAGTGAAAAGCAGCTTTGGAATTACTAACTTCCTTGGCAGATGTGCAAAATTGGCAGAGCGACAACAGTGAGGCAGCAAGCACTCAAATTGCGGCATTAAGATTCTGCCAATGCTCTGCAAAATCTCCACTGATGTGCTGGGTTACTGAGGGTGATGTTAAAACATGCAGCAGTGGAATACAGTTCAGTTGAAGTACAATAATACGACATAATGCTGCAACTTTTTGGTGATCTTTGCCAAGATCCTGCCAAGAGCAAATGTGAGTAAATAATTTTGTTTTATCCACATACCCTTCTAAACAACTCGACTACTTAAACACGCTTCAGACTACTTGAAAAGGGCTCAGTCAGAACGGTTGATTATTTTTTTATTATTTCCTCCTGATGCCTTCATTTTTCATTTAGTGTTTGACGAGTCCTTAAATAAAAATAGTCTCCTCCACACACAAAGTGAGCACTACAATAACGTTTGCTTCAAAAAGATGGACTGAGCACAAAGAGAAATGCGGCTGACATCCGCTGCATCACACTGTGACGGTGCCAGAAACGACTGGGACCATTGTTTTTTTTTTTTTGTTTTTTTTCTGCAGTCACCTCCTCAGGCTCTGAGTTTTTTCCTCCTATTTGTTTCAGATGGATCTCAACAGAGTCGTCGCATAAAAATAACTATGCCGCGACTTGCTGAAGCATTCGTGCCCTTTGAACGTATTTAACGTCAGACTGTATTGTGTTTTATTGGGATTTCATCTGACAGCTCAAACGGAGTTCGTTAAAACTTTTGAGGTTAGTCTGTCAGACATGGGAGTGTGTCTCAGGCAGGACATTTTTTAAAACACGAAGGATGATGTACGTGTGTGGGCTGCAGATTGATATTTAATAGTGGGTATTGTAGTGACCTCCAACATTTCTACTTTAAACATAGAGATAAGAATTTTATGCATACACCAAGTTACAACCAGCTGTCATGGTTACAGCTTCCAAAGAGGCAGTAGTTGTGTTTCCATCAATCACCACATAATTGAGCAATTTCATATTACGTAAAATAAATGTGCTTAATTTATTTATTTATTTATTTATTTATTTTTTATGATTTATTGCTTCAACAAACTTATTCATGTGTGATTTTAATTGTACTTCCTATTTAATGAAAACACTTCAAATACAAAGTTGTGGGTTTTTTTTTTTGGTTTTTTACATTAGCTGCATTTTGCATTTCCATTTATAATTGAAATGCAGCTACTGGTATGTCTCACAGTAGTGATTCTGATGGTAATGAGTGTAACTGGAGGGCTACAGTATTTCTGATTTCAGTCTCTCTTTTGACTAAAGTTTTACA
Organism: Poecilia formosa; assembly: GCF_000485575.1. Lineage (NCBI taxonomy): Eukaryota > Metazoa > Chordata > Actinopteri > Cyprinodontiformes > Poeciliidae > Poecilia > Poecilia formosa. The sequence goes on from NW_006800215.1 coordinate 444,150, forward strand.
GTAACTTCCTGCAGTCTGAACTGTAATCTAAGTCTTAATTTAAAGTGGTTTGAAGTCATGCTTAATTGTAAGTATTGCTACAATGATCTGTTTAGCAATTTGAAAGAAATAAAAAAAAAATCAGTTTTTTTTTTTTGTTTTTTTGTTGTTTTTTTTTGCAAACTCCAAAACATTTCTGGCTGCTGTGGTGGTGTAGGGGCAAAGCACAATTCATGTATTGAGGCCTTAGTCCTCATCCCGGTGATCGCAGGTTCGGTTCCTGGCCTGGTGACATTTGCTGCATGTCTTCCCCCTCTCTCATAACCCTCTTTCCTGTCAAACTACTTTTAAATAAAGGCCACTAGAACCAACAAACCCTTAAAAAAAGAAAATCCAAAACATTTTTGAGTTTTGGAAGTCACTCTGCTAAGAGAAGTATAATAATCCATCTCATTCATCTCATGTGGATAATTTGTTTAATGAACAAAAAACTTAAAAATAAAAAATATATCTCGAGTTAGTCAGAATTGTGCCTGGAGTGGTTATTGTTAATGTCAATCTTCGTACCTTAATGTTGTGAGTCACTTTTTCATGACAGCCTGACTTCTCACATTAGTTTTTATTTTGATGTGATGGATGGATAGATAAAAACTTCCTGGATACGCCCCTGCTCAGCAGTCTTAATAGAAACATTAATATTAAAGCATTGATACCTTCAGACATTTTGAATATGACACACTAATTAAGACACACTTTAGAGCTAAACTCTTAAGATGGAAAACAACTTGTGCTACGTTTGCATTCAGTTACAGAAACCAGGATGCTACCATTGTGTGTACGGTTTGATTTAATTAAACATGTCTGAAGGTCAAAAATGATGATGATTGACTGCTCAATGCAAACACAGTCTGTATTACAGCTCATCTGCTCATCCATTGTGTTCTACCATTTAGAACAGTAACACGTTCATAACAAAGTGGCTCATATTGCATAATTACCCAATGGCTGTTCCCTGAATAGCCACTCTTCACAATCCGGCAGTCCTCTGTTTTGTCAACAGCAGATGTATGACTGAAGTGAGATGAACAGATTTGCTTCAGTAGACATAATGAAAGGATTTATTAACATATTTCCCAGTCAAAAAGTTGATAAGTTTATCAGGGAAAATTATCACTGCAGCAAACCGTTTGGTTGTCCCGTACTGACGAAGCAGATGACTCTTATAATAATGAGAAAATTGGATTAATTAAACAACTTTGGAGCTGGACAAGAGTTGTTTACTTAGCAAAGAGCAAAGCAATATGAAAAAGATATAGCATCAGCGCTGCTGGCTAAATTTACTCGATTAGAAATTTGCTGAATATAGGTAAAAAAAAAAAAAAGCAAAAAAGCAAAGCAACAGCTTCATACATTGATGCAGTTAAATAAGTGCAAAAGCAGAATCAAGCAATTATTGAGTATATATATACTTGGATACTTCTCAGTAGGCTGAGCTTTCTGTGTCAAACTCCCCCTTTTTACTGATCTTATTTGATAACATATTTAATCGGTAGGGATGCATGACATATCGGAACTAACATTGGTATCGGCCGATAATTGATCCGATAAATAGAACCAAGCTGATATTAATAACCAATATTTATTTCAGTCTTGCAGTAGTGAAGAACAGTGACAGTGTGGTATTTTTATTTTTATTTTTTTCAAGGTGTCAAAAGGGTCATGAAATATATTAAACATTGGTTGTTAGCCATCGCAATGTAATTATTGGATATTGTTGTAGGTACAGTTTTTTCCTACCTAATAATTGCCTAAACTACATCACTCTTTGTGAAATGAATGCAGTTTACCTTTAAAAACTTTTAAAGTAAGTTAACTCCAAGTTATTCTCTCTACTTTCAGAGTTAAGGTCTGAAACTATAAAAATATCGCTATGAAATGTTACAATGTTCTGTTCTTCTCTCTTTGTGCTGCCCTTCTGCTTCAACCCCCATTTTTTCTTTTTCTTTTTTCCCACAAAGTTGGGAACGCTCAGCCCAAACTTTAAGTGTTAGTTAAACTCTATGGCCTGTGTGACGACCGCTGCAGCAGCTGCCGGAATCAAAAGGTTAATCAAAAGGTTAATGATCTCCTGATTCCTTCTGCTTGAAAAACTCATTTGAACACAGTTACTGCTGTGAATGAGGTGACGTTCATAGAGAAGCACAATGTTAGGAACATCACTGGTATGAATAAGTAAGGAAAAGCCCAGTACGAGAAAATCACTTGATACCCACAACCCATTTAGACTTTAACAACCCATCTAAAAGCTTGGTGATGCAGTATATTATATACTGTATATTCTTTACCCAAAGATGACCCTTAAACCACATCAAACGTCAGTTTATCTGTTTATGTGTGGAATACAAATGCAAATCTCTGTTTGCTTGAGTGTGTAGGAGCGTGAAGGGGATTAGAAAAAAACCTACAAGGCACGGTGTGTATCAACTGGTGATATGCGGCTAGGTGAGAGAACACCTTCCAAATCGCTGTTTTATCAGGAGCACGCGCCCACCCCGAGGACACGGAGAATCAACAAACCCTGCAGAACAGCAGTGTCCAAACATTTCTCACGCTGTACCCATCCAAGCTAAATAACCCTTCGCTGAGCACTGCTGAATAATTGCATTTGGCCTGCATGAAGCCTGCCAGGAGAGAGAGAGAGAGAGAAAAAAACATTTATAATAAATCAGACAGAGCAACATCAGAGCTCTGAGTTGAAGAAAGCTCTTGCTTCTTTGTTACTGCAGAGCAACTAAACAGGAATATTCAGCTTCAATGGGTGCATGTGGTGAGAAAAGGCCTTAAAACATCTCAAATTGGGAAAGTAGATATCTGAGCGACGTAGACCCGACCCATCATTAGGGCAACCTGAGGAGCTCTTTGCAAGAAGAGGCCTCTTGTGGTGAAGAAGTGGAATCTAGTAAAATCTCTTTTGCAGTTTGTTTTTTTTAGTCAAATAAACCTTGCATTAGGCTTTTCATGGACTCTGAAGTGTCCAGTGATCAACGATAATGCTTTGATTGTGGGTAGCAATAAGCAGAGGAATAATTTGCAGTGACACCAGATCTGCCTCACACAGGTTCTGCTAGTGGACAGTTACTGTTAAGAGACTAGTTCAGTCCACTCTTGCCCCATGCATGCTCATTGTAAGGGATTGCTGAAAAGTTAACACCATGCAATCTGTTGCTGTTGCCGATGCTCACTCAGAAGAACTTATAGTTGCAAAATATATGACTTAATGCAACTGATCGAGTTTTCTTGGATAGAAAAACGTTTGTACTAAAGGGAATAGTAAACTAAACACGACTGCAGCGTTATATAACCCAGAATGTAATATACTTTGAATTAGTCTATACGACTGAATGAAATTGACTATTTCTCCATGTAAAATAGATCTCTTTGCTTTGCAAAGCGCCTTGAGACATTTGCTGCGACTTCCCGCAATATAAATAAACTGAATCGAATTCATTTATATTAATGGCAAGAATATCATACAAACCCACACTTGAACTTGACAAAGTTTGGAGGCAAATTCCCTGACCATGACAGAGACATGATTTTACAGTGCTGCAAAGGAGGACACACAAATTAAAGTTAAACATTGCTGTTTTACTTTAGTATAATTAAAGGATAACTAAACTAGAAGCAAATTTCTGACCGTGTAATATCATTCCTTATTAAGCATTGCCAGTAAATTCCAACTTCAATGATGCACAGCAGGAGAAGGCGCAGAGACGTTGGAAGGCGAGTCTCTGTTGTTTTTCTGCAGCACGCATAATTACAGACGAAAGCAAGGGACTTTAAATTGTTCAGAGATAACAAGGTGTCAACTCTTGTAACGGCTGACATGTTTTCATGCCACCTGGGACAAAAAGGATGCCACCAAGCATCTCATCTGTTCCGAAAAAATGAGGCGCGTAAAAGTTAGGTTTCAAGAAAAAGGAAAAAAAGCAAAAGTATCATCGTTAAAAACTAGAAATCTTCTGGTGGAGTTTTAATTTAAAACCCATATTAGTATCTTTAAATTGGGTTAAATGTTTCAGCATGCGTAAAAGACAGCCCTGTTTCTCCCCATGCCAGCGGAGGGGAGCTCAGCACAGAAAGGATATTTACCGCCTTCATTTTGGTTTTGAGACAGCAGCTTATTGCTTATTGTGTTCCATTATTATTGCCTCCAACTGGGGCTAATTTATTTAGATTAAACCACACTGTTGTTTCGTTAATGCCTTTTGAAAACACTAAGAAAATGTCATATTGTCTGAGGTTGGATGACGAGCAAAATATTATTGGAAAATAATTTTATGAAATGGAGCTTTACCAAGTTTATTCCACATCTGAAGGAAGAAAGGTCCGTGACTGTTCATGCTGAGAGGGATTTATAACAATTTGGCAGCATCAATAAGCGCAGCTCTTCAGGCTTTCCAAGAAAAGTTTTAACTGTGGGGGTAAAAAAATAAAAAATAAAAAAAAAGAAATGTCTGTTGATGTGTGTGCTTTAGAAACTAAATTTGATTTACAAAAAGCAGAAAAGCACAAAATGAACAGTTATCTGATGTTTAAAGTTTTCTTTTCATGCAGAACTTTCTTACTGTTATTTACCTGATGAAATCAAGTAGCCATATTTTTATACAGATGCAGAAAACTGTCTATTTCCTAAATGCCAGAATAAGTGTTACTCATTTTTAGTTCTTTCCTTAAAGTGAAAACTTTACATATGAAGCACACTTTACTAGATCTGTCAAAAAAACCCCAACAACTTTAGTTTCCTTCCAGAATCAACATTTTCTATGGGGTATTATACAAGAAAATACTCCTACAAATGTGGGCAATTGATTGCAAATGAGATTTGTTCATTTGCACACACAAAAAAAGCAATTTTCCAAACAAATGTGACCGACTCCAACAAAAGCAGGAACAAGTCTCCCAGGGGCCGCTTTTAGTTATTTACAGATTCTGAAAGTGTGAATTTCTGTAATGCTGTCAAACACATAAAAAAAAATTTAAAAAGTGAAGAAGATGGCAATTTGAATGTTGGCACTGTGGAATCCAAAATGGTGAGAAATCAGCTCTCCAAATTTCATAAGAATTGCCATCAAACCTGATCAGTTACCTGGGGGTGTCAACAAATTCTGTTTAATTTACAATAAACTCGTCCCCCAGGATTTAATGACAATAATTTATTTTATTCCTGGGTGCCTTTCTGGATGCTCAAGGAAGTCGTACAAAAACAAGCTTTTTAAATCGAGATTTACTGTCAACAGGCATGACTGGGAAGGTGTGCAGACACAAGTATCTGGCTTGTTTAGTTAGAAATATAGATTTTTTTTCCCCCAAAGTTTTCAGGTTTTGTTCCATTTTCACAAGCTTCTGTCTTGTGAGGTTTTGTCATGGTGAACCATGAACTTGAGTGGGTTTAAACCATGTCTAAAAACAAACTAGAGAAACTAGACCTCCCGGCTGGAAACACTTAGGAGTTCCAGTTGCGGTAAATCAACCGAGGAATTAAATGATCTATGAATTAACAGAGTTAGCAAAATGATCCAAACCGGATTGCTTAACGCTGCAAAGTGCAACGAAAAGCAATTGTACTTAAAGTTCTTTTGAACATATCTTTGCCAATAACGCACTTCTCAAATGGTTATTACATTTTCTTAAACTTATGTAGAACTTTATTTTTGACTGTTGTGTTTTGCTTAGACCTAAAAATATGACCTGGAGCCCCTTTGAATAGTTCATTTAAACCAGAAAAATATCAATATCAGTCACTGCATGTTACATGTTACATTTTAAACAACCCGGACACTAAAGTGAGACACTAACAGAGAAAGAAACAATGTCCTAATTTTTTATAGTTATTATTATTTTCATTGTACTGAATGATGAATAATGAAACAACAAAAATTACTTCTAGGTTTTACTGATTATTTAAATCTTTTTGACTCAAGCTACTATCACTTATTCATACAGATCAGTTTTCCGCTCACTGTTTCTATGAACATGCTCTGGCTGAAAAACTTTCAAAACTGTTTTCATTGCTTTGCATAATTCTGTAACTTCATTTTATACCTAACAAATGCTTTGCTTGTTGCTGCCCTACCTGCAGACACCAAAAGATTCAGGCACTTTGTCCCAGTCACAGGTGATTACCTTCATCATTATGGTGCAAACTGTTTCCTATTTATTGCGAACTGCTGCTTACTGATAAACTTTAGCCAGTGCTTTGTTACTATTGATTTTCTACCACATGAGTTCCCTGTTTATATATTTATCAATGCAATCCAAATTGCTAAGCTTACTAAGGAAGCTTAAGCCACTAATCCGCTGTGACTTTTTGTAACGGTTGCAATAACAAAGCAGTGACTAAATCCTGTTAAACATGGTAATGAATATGCATTTACAGGAAGTCCTAAACATTTTTTAATTTCTAATATGCAGCACACACCAGATTGAAAGCAGAGTTTACTACATGTGCTTTATATTATGTGACACCTGCCGACTATTCGTTAAGCTCTTGATTGTATGTGTGTGTGTAACGTTAGTGCCTACCTTCAGTCCAGTACACTTACCCAAGTTATCACAAAACCTTTCTTACACTGAGAAGAGCAGCTTTCAATCATTCAAGAACTGGTTCGTGCCTCTTGTTGCCATCCAGTCTTTAAGTTAACGTCATTTTAATTTCAACGAAAAAATCTCTATCATATCATTCCAGATAATAACGACAATCCTAAAACTGATGCTCCTCATTTTCTCCAACAATGACGCTGAAGTGTGAGTTTGTGTCTCAGGGTTTTAATATCACTATTCCATACGATGCTAGTCAACATTTCGCGAAAAGATGAGCACATCACTGATGTGCTGCTGAACATGTCCTCCACACGTGAGGAGAAGGTCTCTGACCTCTCAGCCCGAGGAAAGGGCTGAAGAGAACCGAGCTGGAGGCAGAAGCAGCATGGGAAATGCAAATTGCAGCTAGAGGCCTAAATCATTAAGGTATAGTGAATATATTCTGCACAGTGTGTGAAAGATCGCAAATTAAGCAGAAGCACATGTTGAATTCACTTCTTGAAGAAGCTTACAGCCACAGAAAAGACTAATTTGATGTTGGCTTTGCTGTGTGGTTTAAGGTGCAAAACTCATTTTCTGATAATTTTGTTAATTGCTGCAGTTTTGGCAAGTTTAAAAACCATGCAGTCCTTTTTTGATGCAGGCTGTCTGTTTTAGTCACAGAAAAAAAAAAAGAAATCTTGAAATGATTCCAGTAGTTCAGCAATATATTTTTTATGTAGCTTTTCTAATGGCTTGTTAGTGAAATTCAATTTACAAATGTGTAAAACAAATTTGTCTTAATTAAAAAAAGGCTATAATATTCTTAAAAAAAAATACACACAGACACGAAAAAAAAAAAAATGATACTATCCAACTTCACAATTGCCATGTGTATTGTTTCACCTGCTGTATTTTTAAGTACTTAACACAAGAGTAAAACTGAAAAACAAAACACTTTATGAATAAATACAATCCCTCCATCCTCGGCTGTCTGCCACTTGATTGAGAACAAAGTCAGCCTTTTTCTGAGACTTGTCTCTTATCCTTCCTTCTCTTGAGTCTGTAGCTCTGTGTCTAAGCTGACAAAGCAGCACAGGAAAAATAATCCCTCAAACCCAGGAGCAGCAAACACAGCATGGGGGGAAATTATTGATTCGGTGTCATGAATTGGTAATGGCGAGGATGCATCTCACTCTCAAACAAAACCATTATTTTTCTGAACTTTCCTGTGCAAAGATGTCTGTGAAGAAGCCATACAGGGAGATGGAACTGACGGCCATTAAAGATGATAAAACTCCCTGAATGGGTTTTAATTTGTTACGTCTGCTTCCAGGTTTTGGCTGTAAAAGTGTTTAAAGACTCATTTTTCACCGTAGTCTACTGTCGAAGGTAAATTGATGAGTTCATCACTTTACAAAAAAATAAACTTGTTTCATACATGTAGCAAATTAACTTTGGTTAATTACTTTTCTGTTCCAATGTAGTCAAACAGACTTAAAATACCTACATGTGAGGCTTTGTGTCAGAAGAAAGATGTTTTTTCTGCAGTAAACATGCTCTCATTGTGACTTCTGGACATTTCAGCTGGCGTGCTGATGACATGCACAGCCTTTAATGTGATGTGACACCTTTGCCCCTTATTTTGTTAGCATTTTAAGCCATTGTGAGGGCGCACTGTTGAGTTATGTTGCGTGCCTTAAAAACTTCTTGTTTTTTGGAGAATGCCACGCAATGCTGTTGACAACTGAGCGTTACGGTGCAGTAAGCAGGGTCAACGCACCCAGCAAGTGCTGCTGCTTGGTTTTTCTTTGAGCCATCCCCAAGGATTAACACGCATGTGCCTAATTAGAGCAAAACAGCACAGTCGGCAGGTGTTGGTAGCAAGAAAATCAACAAGGAAAGACAGGATTTTTTTCTGCGAGGGCATTTTATCCTCCTCACCCTCCTTTTTGTGTCTCCTTTTTTCTATTAGAAAGCTTTTTCACATTAATGCAATTTTTCCCACACCTACAGACTTCCTGGCATGAGAGTTGTGTACATTAGCAGGTGAGTTAAGTGCTTCAAAACACCTCACAGAGATCTGGAGGTGGAAGGTAGGAGGCTACAGGGGGCCTTTGACATTTTTCACAGCAGGGCTCGGAAATGGAATCGGTGGCATTACAGAAGCAGCTAAAACTTCGGATGTACATCTACAATATAGTACATGCATATATATGAATATATATATGAATATAAAAAAAATTACTTATTTATTTTTTGAGCCATTGCTGTGGAAATAATTGTCAAAATACCATTGCAAGCCCATTGAGTTTACTTTTTGTTTCAGGTACTGAAAACGATATCTCTAAATAAAAAAAAGGACTTTGAAAGAGAACAAGTAAAGCAATGTTATAGCAATGCCAAACCCCAGACGTATAACACTGATGGGAGAATCTGGTTGCTAGGGCAACAGAGCATCCAGCATTGCAGAAGTGCTTAAATGCATTTTTGATGAGAGTGAACAAAATGGTGGAAAGAAGGTGAATGAAGAGCAGCGGCGCCGCGGCTTTCTCGTATAAACAGCAGGTCTGTGTAGTTGGCGGGAGACTCATGCGGTTATTTGTGTGACAAGTTGGGACAATCTCTACATCAGCCTGTTACCGTTATATCAGAATCACTTCATCATTCATCAATAATAAATAGCAGGAGGTAATGAGAGCAAATCGGAAATGTTAAGAAAAATATAAAGCAATATAAGTGTCTAATATTCTTAATTGGTACTCCTAGGGAACATAAAGGGATTTGAGCTTTGAACATCGCCTTCCCACTATCAGGCCATCCACCAACATTCTTTCCATTTAGTGGTGACATGAAAATGTATACAGATCTGGACACCAAAGAGCCACCCCTACTACGTCATCAAATTCACTACATCAAAGACGATGTTACTGTTTGACAAAAAGGCTTGATTTAAAATGAGAGGAGGTGGCAATTATGAGCAAAAAGGATAAGATATAAAGATAAAAACATGATTTAGTGTTTTAACAGGATTACCATAATCGAGGAGAAAATACAAAATAAAACAGCAGAAACTGCAGTAATACACAAGATGAAAGGTCTCAGATTCTGTTAACTTTTTGAAACTTTTCAGACCAAACCTGTCAAAAACTCCGTGCAGCTGACTGATTTTCTGTAAGTTGCTGTCACACTGCATTCTATCTCGCCTTGAAACTGGAATTGAAAAAGGCACATTACGTACATATCTGAATGTGAGGAAATGAGGAATGGGGATTTTGCGAAACATTTAGTTCTGTCACATCATTTATGTGAAACTTTTGAACTCCTGTTCTGAATTGTGTGTGTGTGTATTGGGATCTGTAGTGTGGAATTCAAAGTGCTCCGTTACGTCAGCACAGAAATTACTGCTAAAGTTACTGCTTTGTTTTATTGACTGATTTTTTTCATACCTGATTGTCAATGGACTATCTGGGAATAAACGGTTTGAAAGGCCATACTCCATAAATAAAACTCATTAGTGCTGCAGCATAGATTATTTGGCTTTTCACAGGCAGTGAAATATCAGAAGGGGTTGGTCTAAAATGTTGCTAACTAAAAGGAAGAAAAAGGAACGAGTTAAATTAGCCAGCATGTCCAAAAAGAGGAGAAAAAAAGAAAAAGTCAGTACATGATCCAGCCAAATCCCTCAAATTAACAGATATTTTCCGTGGAGGAGAGACCAACATGTTAGCAAACAGTGCCTACATGGCTCAGATGGGAGAAAACATGGAGTGTATTTATAGCACAAATAATGTTCTTTTGTTTAAAAATTATAGCTATTGTGCAGTAGGATAAAAGACTTCTCCAATCCAAGCTTCCCATCTGAGTTTCAGCCCCAGGTCATTCTCATGTCAAGTGCACAAATGCTATGCCACAGAACCAAAAGGCAAACATGAACAAATGTGACGGAAGTATTGGAGAGATGACTTTTTCCGATTGCCGTTATAGAATCAGCAGAACTTTAATTTTGACTTGTTTGCCTTGCAAAGTTTCCTCATCTGGAACTATGAAAATACACCAAACTGCATTTAATTAAATTGAATTAAATAAAAATTGTCTCTTTTGATTAAAGCAGTGTCAGAGTTGGTTCAAGAGCCAGCTCTCAGTTTTCTCAGTAGACCGAGTGTCTGATTTGGCAAAGCATCTCCGCTGCATTCCTATAATTGCAGCAGTGTTATCAAAAACTTTTGTAACCAAGAGAAAAATTCCTCTAACGTTTGATCTCTTCCATTTCAACTCTTACTGCATTGACCAGCCACAGCGCTTGAGGGTGTCCAGCTACGTCCCTTTTGGCTGCTGCTTTTCAGAGTCTGACTCAGGCCTCACCCCCTGCTGAGGGCATGCTCTTTGTGCTTCACTGAACCTTTTTAAGATGCTACATCTAATTTTTGCCTCTTACTGCTTTTGATTCATTAATAATTGAATGCAGTAGGAGTTGGACTGAATGAGCCACCAAACTGGATTTGCCCTGCCAGTTCTAAGAGCTCTGACTAACTCATTTAAAGAATAACCATGTCATTATCCTGAGAACTTTAGGTTTAGTTAGATTATTATTATTATTATTTTTGTTGTTGTTGTTTTTCTGTCTATTTTTAGGTTTTAGCATTTTGATTACCTCAGAGTTTGCTCATGTTAAGGTTGTTTACCTTTGTTTGCTATTGGTTTCATTCAGTTCCATCCTATGATAAATATACCTGCAAACAACTCCTTGCGTCTTTGAGAACCCTATCATCGAAGAGAATAGTCTGGAAATACAAGTGTGAATGGTTTTTATTTGGTCAAAATGCAAAGAGGAAATTGACAACAGTGAAGGCAAATTCCTCGATCATGGCTGCAGATACTGGGACATTCAAGTCCTTCTCTCTCTCTCCCTCTTTTTTTTTAAAACTCATCAAATTTAGAGCTAAAAAAGCAACAAAGTTTTTCCTCTGCAAGAGTAAGATGTGAATATAATCCCCACACCTGCACCATTCAGTAAAAGGTTTATTCAACTACTTGATGGTTAAAGATTAGCCTCCTGCTTACATCTATCCCAAAACACCTCCAGTATGAGACGGCCTATAACTCGCGGTACGGATGGAGAACGTTTCCCAGCAGCAAAGATAAAGCTTCTAATCCTTTGCTTACAAAAAAAAAAAAGAAAAAAAACTGAAATTGCAACTTGATGCTCCAGGATAAGTACTGTGTGCAACATCTAAAGTGAGTGATCTACTTTAGGCTGTTTTGAGGCCACATGGCGTCCCACATGGCCCATCCTTCACTTCTGCGATTCAGGAAAAAGTACAGGGCTGTGATAAGTAGCTCGAAGGCGTTTTGCTGTTTATTTGTGCTCTCTGGATGAATTGTAGACGCTCTAAGTAGCTTATCTACAAACTGCCCCAATCTGGCCACAACCCCTCCCAACCCACTGCTGTCTTGTGTCTTCAGATCACACCTCTCTGCTGCTGCCCCCGTCCTCTCCTGTCTGGTTTCTCTTCCTCCTGTCCTGATTTGTTGTCCCTGAGGGAATGGCCACGACATGGCCGCTGCGCTACATAATGAATTTTCTTTGGTTCCTGTGTTCTTTCCTTCAGCCTCTTTGAATGCATCCAGACTGGGAATCCCACCGGTCATTGTGCTAGATTCATTTACAGTGATTGAGGTAACCCAGTTCAGCTTCTTTCTAAAATTTAGATCTCGGCGATCTAGTTTTTTTTTTTTTTTTTTTTTTTTTTACGAGCAGTGACCAAAGTGCGATAGTCTGGGAAATGCTGCCAAAATACTAATTCCCCTTAAACATTTCCACATTTCATCTGGTTGCAACAACCCACTTCACTGTATTTTACCAGGATTTTATGTGACAGACCAACACCACATCAGATAAGCCTGTAGAGGCTTCAGATTTTTAAAAACACACGGCGATAGTTTGCAATCAACCCTCTGAGTCAATATCTTTTCATTAACTCTAATCAACCCTGTTTCAAACTTTCCTTCATCCTCCTGTGTTCCTTGATCTTCAAAATGCTGTTTGTTCTTTAACAAACTTCTGAAGCCTTTATTGAAGAGATGGATTTATGTTGAGATTACATTACGCACAGGTGAACTAGGCTTAGCTGGTGCCTTATCCTAAGACTGCTGGTTGAATTTTATTTATTTATAAGTATCAGAGTAAAGGGGGGTTGAATAAAATGCAATCCACACTGTTTAGAATGTTATTTTCAAAAGCTGTTAAAAATCATTTTGAGTCTTAAATGGAGGAAACTGGAAGATCCAACAGACTTTCTTCAGTTCTTTGATTCCCTGTTATTGTCATTAACACTGAAAACTGTTTTCTCTCATACCTAGACATTTTTTATTAGATTAGATTTATTGCCATTGTACTGTACCTTTAGCATTGTTACTGGATTATTGCAACTCTGCCTAGGGCTCTTATAAACAACTAATCAAGACACGTAACATGTTACTTAATGTGTGGCTGAATTGGCAGTTCTAACAGTCCATGGGAGAAAAAAAACAGTTTTTCAGTCTATTTGTCTTTGCCTTTTTTCTGTTTCTTTGTCAGGAAATCTTATAGCAGCCCATGATCTTCTTGGCCGACCTGATGACCCTCTGCAGCGCCCTCCTGTCAGGAGCAGAGCAGGTCCATACAATTCACACCCAGTTTGGGTATCTATAGGTCTAATGTTTCTGATTAAAACTTATAAGTCTTATTCTTCCACACGAACTCAAGAAACTTCTTGAAGGCAAAATGTCCTCCAGATAAGAGGAGAGCAGGCGCCTTCATTTAAAATTCTTACGACTACAAAGGATACGAATCCTTTTGTAAGACAGAATATATTTTAGTGAAATGAACAACTTAATGATATTGCCAAGTGTTAGACAAACATCTACTCTCATCTTATGCAAATCTGTACTCGGTGACATTTCATGAGTTTATTTGAACAGTTCTTTAGTTCCTTTTGAACCCATTCTTGAGCTAAGTTTCTATAGATATAAAACCATTTGTAGACTGAAGACTGCATGTGATCCACACAGTGTTTTCTTTGCAAGTTATTTTTTTTCTTCAATGTTTGCTCTTTGGCAAGTCAGAAAGAAGGCATTGGTTTACATTTCAAATAAGTGTTAAAATATATTCCTTACAATCTCAAACTCGAAAGTCAAGTGTGCTCCATTTTGAAAGTCTGATTCTTAAAAGAGGCTTCGTAGAAATTTCACTGCAGCTTTAGAATGCACTTGCTGTGAGGGATGATTTATCTGTGTAGTGGCTCCATATAAGTATATATGAAGGACTAAATTGAGTGTTGTTTTTCTTTCAGCAGAGGTAAAGTATTGCCTGTGTGAGAATTGCACTTCAGATAAATGATATATAAGACCAAGGATGGGTGAGTGTTAGACTATTTTTTGAAAAGTTGTATTCCATGAAATATATGCAGCCACCGCTAGCTTCGAAACAGCATTCATCTGAAACCAGACTCAGACACACGGGTACATCAAAATGTAACACAAAGATATCGTAGTAGTAAAGATGCACTTTAAAGTCACTCGTGGGCATCTGCCAAGGTCGTCTTTCTCACAAACTGTATTCTTCCCTGTCTCTCCTTAATTGCAGCAGAGTTATCCGCTGCGGAAAGCTCAGATCTCAACTAGAGCTCATCATTCACCCCCTCCACAAACCCCTGGTTCCTGCATTAGCAAAGATCCAGATAAATGTGGTGCACTGAAAAAAGAAATCCCAATTTTTATTTTACCAAGCACGAGACTTTGCAAACATGTGGGCGATGATGCCAATTTTTAGGCCTCGGTGTTACGTTTAAAAGAAGTAATAACCTGAACACGTCATCCATGTGTAAAAATATAGGAGTGGAAGCTACATTGTCTCTTCAGTCACACTTTATGTTATAGTAGACATGTGAAGACAGAAGCATAATTAACCTAGATAAGAAACTATTTTACTCAGAAATGAACTTAGAAACATTTGAATGAGATGCTCACTACTTTCAAATTTCAAGGTTTTTGTGGAGCTTGAGCAATTTTTGTTCTTATTTCACCAAAAACAAAAAAAAACAAAAAAGAAAACTTAGCCTTTCACCAAATTTCAATCAAAGTTCAGTGAGTTCATTGAAAAATTGCAAGTTGGTGGGTGCTGAACATAAAGTTGTTAGTTTTTTTTTTCTTTTTTTTTTTTTGTCAAATATATTTATTTTTCTCTATTCCCTCAGAAGGAAACACCATGGTAAGTTCGACTGTAGCAGTATATTTCACAGCACTCTAAAACATATTCACTGCCCTCTCGGTGGCCTTTTCTTTCCTTTCCCTTCTTCTTTTCGATGAAAAATGACTCCCTGATACATCCCTGGATGCCCCAAGTACTTTTCTTTTCAACTAAAACTGCTACTTCCAAGCAGACAACATCTTGGCAGAAATTCAAAGACAAAACATCTTTCGAATGATAATCACCTCACAGTGGATTTTTGTAACACCCCACGGTCTCTCTGATGGATAAGCTACCAAATCAGAAAGATGACATGTTATTTAAATGAATACACCGGCCCTTCCCCACAATCCCCGCTGTCTCAAAGGCCGACCGCATGATTTGATGTTGAGAGAGGACAAAACTGTCTTTTTAATCAGCTGACACAAGGGGAGTCCCACTGTCTGCTGACAAAAGACAGGAAGGTTGGTAGAAGGTCAAGGGTGAAAACTGAATCGTTGACTAACGCTGATTTAACTGTCATCTTGGTGAGATGATTTAAAACATTTCAAACTTTGAATCAAAGCAAACTAATTTCACACACACACACACACACAAAAAATAGCTATCTTGATTAAAGTGATTATGTGAACGCTGCAGAGCCACAGAGTGAAATGCTGCCATGCAGAACCAAGTGGCCTCCAATGCACATAAAACATCAAATTGCCATTTTGATGTTAACTGCTAAGGGGGAAAAAAAATATTTGTAAAAGTTTTTATTTCAGGCACTTTTTAGATGATGTACTGGGGTACAGATGCTGTACCCCATCTGCTTCAGTGTTCAACATGTTTAAGTATTGTTCACACCTTTGATTCAACAAGTGGTTATCTGAGATTTTGCTGCCTTTCTAGCCTTTTGGACCTGTCCATTCATACTCCACTGACTGGCGAACCAAGAGATGGTTGAAGTTCATAAAAATCCCAACTGATCACTGGTTTCTGAAACGCTGAGACCAGTGAGCAAACATGCTATGTTCAATGACAGCTGCGTTCTAACGCTGAGGTTTTGGTTTGAACTCCATGCTCTGTCTTTCGTTCATCATCTGTGTCAACAAGACGTTGAGCAGGTGTCCCTAATAAACTGGGCTGTGGTTGTTTCTACCAGCTTGTTTGACTTTGAAGGATTTAAACGACAGCAGATTTGCAGATAAAACCCTCCTGAGGCAGCGACAGCTTGAGTGATCGGTTGTTGTGCCAGAAGTGATTTAGAAGATCATTTCACCGCAAAGATGAAGCATAAGACTCAAACTTTATAATCTTTAAAAAGGTAATTATATATATAAACGACAAAGCCATAGCTGATTTAGCATATTTCCAGAAAAATCCTTTTGCACCTTGTAAATTACTTTCTGCTGGCTGGTATAATTAAGGACAGATTTCATATTTGCCAGAATAAAAAAATATGGTTCACAGTTTGACGTGTCCAGTCACGGTCAATTACCTTGTTTCCACCTTTCCAATTAGATGCTCATCAGGTTCTAAGCAAAGAATGTATGAAGACTTTGATAGCGTAAGCCGATTTTCCTTGTCGTTGTGGCCCTAATTGAGTCTCATCAAGCTGCTGATTGGATCCTGATAGAAATCCCTGTCAAACTGATGGCTTGCAAATGTAATTTCTTAATCAAATTAAAGCAATCAGCAGTGTTAAAGAGATTTATTTCTGCAAAGTCTTTTTATTGATCATGCTGAACATGGTCATTCATTCTTCACAATGTGGACCTTAAATGGAATTAATTTGGTACAATAGCTCAAGTGTAATTACTGAGGCATGGATTAAATTCAATCTTTGAATATTTTCTATACTGAGTTTTGGAGTCCTCCTTTCCCCATATAAAGGGTTCCTTGTTTGTCCTTATTAGGTAAACGATGGCTCAGATTAACCACAAAATGCAAAATTAAGCTGTATGATTATTTATTAGGGAAAAACTAATCGAGTGTTTGGCCAGCGCTTCCGTAGGAATAGAAATGGTAGCCTAATACTGATGATACAATGCACTTGATAAATGACCGCCATTAGTGTAAGTACTTCTGTAAAAGCAGAGGTTTGTGTCGGTTTGTTTGTGTGGAGCAGCGAGACTTACACTATCACAATGCCAAGATGGAAAATGTCAGTAATGATCTCAGTGAAGCTTTTGTGTCTCTCCATCAGTTTAAGATGGGCTGCATTGGTTTCTAATGAATTGAAGCGTACCAAGCTACAGCGGGAAGATATTCAGAAATGAAAATTATTGAAGACACTTGCCAAGTTTCCTAAGACTGGACACCGTCGCAGAACAATTCATTTCTGCAGAATTAAGTGCTATACATAATATTTATTTGATTGACATAACTGAAAGCATGACTGAAATAAAAAAAAAGGACTTGTGACAGACTGGCGGCCTGTTTAGGACATACCCTGCTTACATTTTGTTTTACCATCAAAAACATTTGTCTGAAACGAGACTTTCAACTTATCTGCCCTTGAAGCTGAAGGTGGACTGACAGGTAGACTCAGAGCAATGCTCTGTAAAATAAGAACATTACAAGCTTTCCTCTTAGTCCTGACATTTCTGTAGAGAGATTTGTCAAAAGCCCATGACGCACAAACTGTACATCAGAAACTCATTACATGCTTATTACAGAGCAATTAGTTGAACTCAGTATGAGTGCCAGTTCAAAAGTCACATGACATAACTTACAGGGCTGCATGTTAAGCTAAAAATTGGTTTGGGTGCAGTACATGCTTACATCTTTGATTGAAGTGTGCTCTCACACATGCTTCTGTTTAGAAAGTTATAAATTATAGATTGTTATGGCTTGACACATACTGCATGAATATAAAAATGCTCTGTTACATTAAAAAAGGAATTTGTCAGATTTGTTCCCACTCGATTTCCTTTGGAAAGTACCGACAATAATGAGACTAACTTTCTGTAACAATTAGTATTTCTCTGACTATACTTGTTGGAAAACAAACACGGGGAGAAGAATGTTTTAGTGGCTGTCATTACAGTCATGTGAAAAACTCTGTACACTTTCACTGCTTCCAAATGTTTGACACGGCAAGTAGTAGCACTGATAACTGATCATCTTGTATAAAAGTATATGTTTTGAAAATGGTCTGTGTTCATGGTCTGAAACATAGATCCAACTTTGAACAGAAAATGAGGAAGAAATGACATCAACATTGGAGTGAAAAAAACAAAAAACATTTCCAAACAATTTGAAGTCTGCCATTGTTCAAAGAAGAAGACGACTCACAAGAGGAAAACATTTAAGACAATAGCCAGTCTTTTCAGCTCTGGACATCTCAAGAAATGATCAGTGCAGTTCATCCACCTATCCTTTATCAGAGATGAAGGAAAACACTTTTGTCACAAAGCAACAATCTTACCTGCTGGTCACCAGAGTCAAAGACGGAGCGTCATCAACTTTGTTGGGGTCACTGCAGACTGTTGGAGGAGATGCGTTAGTCAGGCAGACGTGTCGTTCTGTGGCAGGAACAGAATAGTGCCTTTGATAGACTAGTCTAGACATCATGAGCATCTGCTTTCTCATCTACGAACATAGTTTTTCCCTTTTTTTTAGGAACAGTTCTCAACAACAATGTGATAAGAGTGAAATAAAACATTTTTTCAATATTCCAGAGCAAGCCACGGCTTTGCCCCGGAGTCTCCTATCAGTGGGGCATGACTTAAAACTTACAAAGGGAGCCGGCCAGAAGACATCGTGATGCGGGATTAAAGTACCTTGGCCGCCTCTTTTCTATGCAGAGCAGCACCTGTTCTACTTCAAGTTCCATCTACCTTATCTCTGCTGCTAAGTGCTGTCACCCGACACAGGATGCCTTTTCCAGCCACAATCTTATTCCTTTGGTCATGATCCACATCTCATGCCCTATAGATAAGTGTTTTCAATATAAACAGAAAAGGAAATGAAGAGATTGGTTTTTGGCTCTGTTCTTTCTTCATGTCAGGCTCACAACAGATGTAACCCAAATCTACCTGTCTATCTCAAGCTCCATTCTAGATAGTTTAAAAAAAAGACATAGATAAAAACTTTATTAACCTCTTTGGGATTTTCCTGCAGGGAAATTGTAGAATTTTAGTGTCAAGCTTAACCAATACGCCAGGATATTTAAACTCCTCTGCAGGGAGTGACCACCACCTGAAACGGAGCAGTCCACCATTTCCCTGTTGAGAACCAGATTTGTGGGAGCCGACTCACAATCAACCAAGTGTGAAGTTGTCCGATCATGCCATGCAAGAATTTGCAAAATGCCCAAGAGCTCCATAATCCTTAATTACAAAGAAAGACAAATTAGCCAAAGAGACAAAAGCATGACACTATAATTAGAAAAAGAGATTAGCAGGCATAGACAATGGATGATTAAAGTATGGCTTGTCTGGAAGGGTTACCAGAAAAACAAAAATAAACTTTTTTTGAAAAAAATGCAAACAAAATGTTAGTCTTGCCATTTCCTCTATGCCAACATACTATAGAGTCAAATGGGAGGTAAAGGTTGGTCAAAAGTTATACATCAACAGGTGATGATGATCCTCAAAACAGCAGCAAATCTACAATAGAAATTGGATATCTCTGGTATAATATAATGGCCCAGTCAAAGTCCAGACTTCCACCTGATTGAAGTGCTATGGCGGAAATAAAGGATAACAGTGCATAAAGAAATAAACCTCAAACCACAACATACAAAGCCAATATGGCTTTGATAAAGTCAAGCAAAAAAAAGTATCCGAGAGTATAACTAGAAATTGTTCTAGAAATGAAAATTGTGACATGTATTTTTTTTATTTATTTTTATCCATTGTAAATTAAATACAAGCTATGCAGTTTCAAGTACTAGCATATCAAAAAGACAACTCAAAACTATTTAAAAGCCCACCAAATCAAATACATTTTTGTCTAAAAGTTATTTGATCACTAACTTCAGCAAGTTGAACTTAATGACTAAACTTAATGTTAAGTCAAAGCTGTTCATGAAACAAAAGATTCTGTTACGGGTCTCAGAACCCAAAATAAGTCTGGTATGGATTCAAAGCAGCAGTTTTTGGGCACTGTTGGCCTGTGAGCAGACTCTGTTGTAATGAGGCCCGGCGAGGCTCAGAGTGGCATATTCATTCCCTCAGTGGTCCTCCCTGCTCGCCCCTTTCATCTCATCCGCTAATCCTTCCTTTGCAGATTCCCAAGGTAAGGTAAAGCGATGGAACAGTGCAGTGGTTGCAGTTCACCAGTTCGTGTCAGGGAACACTTCTTCTGATATGGGCTATTGTAACTTTGTCTCACAAGGGAAAGCTGACTTGAGGGTTTCCATGCCTACTGCATGTTAAAAAGACGATGGCAATCCAATTACATTTTTTTTTTTCCTCCCGAGTACTTGTTGGAAGTTTTCTTTTTGTCAGGAAGCAACTAATCTTGTTCCCTGTGTGAGACAGGGGAACATAGTGCCATATAGCTAAAGATAACCCTGCATAGGCCACTCTAATGATGTGAAAAGTTTAACGTTAAAAATGAAAATCCCATCAGCAGCTTACCCTACCGTTGCTGAGAAAGATACTTATGTGGTAAAAATACTAAACTCAAAAAAAGTAACGCAATAATTTGAAATAGCCTTGGAAAGTATTAATGCAGCCACTCCCCACATTATTAAAACAATAATGTTTTTTAGTCAGAAAATATTGAAAATGTTTTTCATTGGTGTCATGAAAAATATTTCAAACTTAAAAAAAAAAAAATACACATACAAAAAATCTGAAAGGCTGAACTGCTGCTGCTGCTACAGTGATGCATCTTTAAAAAGGTGGCCACTGCATTGGCTCATTTAGATGAGTGATGGGAGAGAGATCCTCTGTGAGAGTTGCTCTTCTACTTCCTAATATTGCTTGTAGGTTGCATTTAGTTGAATAATAGTCCCAGTGGCAATATTTTATATATTTTTGTGAAATCTAAACCTAACGAGGCTGTTGTTTTCAACCCAACGGGTCCCATCGAACTATTGTTTGAATGTGGAGAATTAAAAAAATGCTTTA
This sequence comes from Poecilia formosa, assembly GCF_000485575.1. Taxonomy (NCBI): domain Eukaryota; kingdom Metazoa; phylum Chordata; class Actinopteri; order Cyprinodontiformes; family Poeciliidae; genus Poecilia; species Poecilia formosa. Next base: position 465,006 of record NW_006800215.1, read on the forward strand.
AACCCAAAAAGTTTTTGAACAAACTCGAGGAACGTAAAAAGAATAAAGTCTGCGATATTGCTCTCGGAGGGAATGCAATGGATTTCAATTTGGGTTCGGAAGTTAAGAAAGTCAGTTGAAGCAAAGTAAAGCAAATAGCTCGGGATGCATTGTACTGCCAACAACTACACAGGTACAATACAAAATCACCAGCAAGATGCAAAAAGTCATTTACAAACCAGGATCCAATAAAAATAAGAAGTTTAAAAAGAAACTTATGCATAGAAAACTTCTTTGCTGATGATGTTACAAGAGATCAGACGAATTAACAAATGATAACAAACGAGGGCTCCGACACAAGGACACACATTTCAGGTCAGATTTTGAGGCGGGTGGCGCTGATGCTTTTCCATCCATGAAGCATATTTTCCTCTAAAATCATGTATGTTTGCACTCATTCGCCAGGGATATTCATGGACTGTGGGACGCTGATGGTTTTTCTGTTTACGTTAGCTATAGTTTCATAAAAACTACCACACAGATTTCTTTACAATTGAAGAATAAGTTCAATTATTTTGTTAAACACAAAATAATCTTAACCTATCTTTCAAATTCTCTCAGTGCAAAGTTAGTTACAAAGTTACAGCCATAAAAAATGGATGTAACTTCAAGTTCATCCAGAAATACAATATTCTCTTTCACTTCCTAAACTGCATTACATATTGTTTTATTGGAGAAAGGCTCCCAGTTTATCCTCATTTGATCTTAGTCAGCCCTTTGTAATTCTGTTCTTTCTCATAATGTGGTACAACTTAAAATATTATGAATTGAGTTATTTGTGTTATCACAAAACAATCCCAAACAATCTTACCATATTATTTATTGCAGATTCAGGCCATAAATGGTAATTTCCTTGTCTGTTTACATTCACAGCAGTTTAGACGACTTGAAAGCTGTGGAAATGTTTTCCTCTCAGCTTGTGAGCCACATAAGGGGCTTAAAATGGGCTCATTTCCTGACTTAAACTGTCAGAGGGCAAAATCCAAGATGAGATGGTTTAAATAATTGTTGTTCAGGAAGAACTTTGATAGCTTTCCTTCTGGGATCAAGTGATTTTATTTCAATGTTTGTTCATATTGCCATCCTCTGGTTTTTAATCGGCTGATATCTGTTGATGGATTGAAGCGTTGTTTGGATGGGTGAGCGGTTTTTAGATTCTTGTTGACATGTAAACTAAATGCATTTGTAGTATTAATAAGTCAGTGCTGACAATGTATCACTGAAAACAAGTTATTAATAACAGATGTATGTACAACAGAAGACACCAGTAATTATAATGTAGTTTTCTAAAGAAATTAATCAACTATGCTAAACCTTTGGTTTGTCACAATGGTTCTCATAACATTTTCTTAGCTGCAGTTTGAATTTTTTATTTTTTGCCTGCTTAAGGGCATAAATTTTCACTTTATGCACTAGCAAAGGGAACCTAGCAAGTACTCTTAATAAAAATTGGGCACTTGGGGTCTTGGAATATTTTAGCTGTCAGTCACTGATAAACGGTAAAAGAATCAAAGATTCGCCATCCTTTGTTTTGGTCGATCACAAAAAGTCCTAATAAAATACATTAGAGTTTGTGATTGTGATGGTCCAAATGTAAAAAATAAATTAAAGGCAATGTTTCTCTAATAGACCCTTCAGTACAAAATTGAGCTGTTGCCCATTTTACTCCAGTGAACATCAGCATACAGGAAGCTTTTAGAGAGAGCAAAGTAAAGTAAACCGTCACACTCTCTGCCAAGCCTGATTATGGCCAATTTCTATCTTTTTTTTTTTTTCTTTTGTGGCGAAAACATTCAAAAACTTTCAGCACATGGTAATCAGCCTCTTAAAGTAATGGTTTTGCATTTGTGCGAGGTTAAGACAAACATATTTATTCTATGGCATTATGATAATCACCCCTAAAGATTGTTTTAGAAAAATAATATTTGCTTTAGCTGATTTGAAGTGACATCTTGAAACAAAATCCGCCAGACTGCTTTTATGCTATTTGGGAGAGCGCGATTTCTGTAAATACCGACAGCAGATGGTGAAAGGATTAAATACATGTCAGGCAGAAACCAACTTGAGCTTTATAGTGATCTTCAAAACAAACATATGAGCAGTGAAGGATGGTGGCACAGTGCAGGTCTGGCAGGCAGAAATGGGATTGTTTGCCTGGAAGGCTGAAATTTTAGAAACAGTCGCACGGATAATTTTGGCAGTGAACAAAAAAATGGTCAACATTCTCAAATGTGGATTTATTCTTCTGTTAAAATACATCGGAAATAGTAAATGGAAGAGGCTCTCAAAAGTCAAAACGCTGTTTCAATTAGTCAACTCCACTCCTGCTTGGCAGGTGTCTGTGTGTTTTCATAGCTAAAGTGCATATATACTCAAAGTCTAACTAGGTTAAAAGGACAACAGTTTAAAGCTGAAGTTAGGCTCTTTCTTCAACAGAAAGTAGAGATTAAAGAGTCACAACTGAGCCTTTTTGCTTAAAGAAAAAAGTTTAAAACGTCCAAAGAAAGCCATTTTCCGACTTCAGTTTCTCTTTTAGAGATATGCATGTAGGTGACTACTTGGAGTTTGATTTATTTATTCAAGTTTGTTTATTCTGTGACTTTTCTTTGATTAGAGTTCTTTTTAGTGTCTGTTATGTTTATTTCTTGTTGTTCTTATTCTGCTTACAACATGCTAACAACAACCCTTCTCTTATGCTGTTAACAACCATTTGTAGGCATATTTAAATGAGAAGCCGTTTGCCTGATGAGCTCAGCAGACTTGCAGTTTCGCCAGGTGTTTGCTAATTGCTGCTGCTAGTCTGAAGGAGCTGTGTTGGGAAGGCGCAGGAGAGGCAGAAGCTCGGTTCATGGAAATAGTTGGTGCATCATAAAATTAAATGGGAAAGTATACAGTAATGGTAAAATGTAACCTACATGAATTCAAGGGTTTTTAACCTGGTCTGACCTTTGTTGAGTTCAAAATTGTATTTAAATTTGGAACCCTCTAATTATTTAAATCTAACTTCAAGTCTACAAAATACCATGTGACATATTCCATTAGGCCATTATTTATTAAAGAACGATGAAGTCATTGTTTAAAATGTGAAAAAGAAGAGAACCTTTTGTTAAAGTAGGCAGATGTATGTTGACATTTGTGAGTCAGGAGAAACCAAGCTGGCTCGTATCTACAGGTGGGGCAGTGACAGAGCAAAATGTAAAATTTTATTTAAATACTGAGGAATACTTGCAAGCTCCTACACCGTCTCTGTGGCAGCTGGAGAACAGCGTACCAAAATGTCAATTAATTGTATTATCATATCTCAGTGTATTTTCAACAGAAGGTTTTACCTCAGTTTCATTTGTTCCAATATTTTTCCTGCACTTTCGTTTCCCTTGTCACCAACACCCATTTAAATAGAGTTCACTCTGTCAATTAGTATGCCCTCTGCCAGTAATACGAAAATTATGCTAATATTCATTCATCAAGGAAATTGTCATTTTTCTGGCGATCAGAGGTCAGATTCCAGCTAAGTAAAGCACCTTTAGTCTGGAGGAGATTTAAGGGCTCTTTAATATTCAAAGCAGAAGGATGGAGTAGAGAGAAAAAAGCAATGGTCAGTAAAATAAGAAAGGTTAACAAGTGAATTGGGAGTTAAGTGTGGATTTACACTCGTCCATTTGTTTGTCAGTCGCCTGTAAATACTGTGTTGCAATAGCAACATCTTACAGGTGTTTAATCAATTTGTTGTTCTCTTACATTCAAAGTGTGACCAGCTGCTTTTCACTTTGTCAGGTAAAAGAAGTGTGCATCCCATGACAGGCAGGTATTTATTATCAGTTTTGAGAATACTGAAAAGAAAAACAAGCTATATTAAAAAAGAAAAGTTTAGATTTTTTGTTAAATCCATCTAATAATGCCAACCAAGACCCAGCTCCAAAAGTGGGGGTGGCAATGGAAAACAGTTCGACTGAAACTGTTTTCTTAGTAAAACTAAAAATTCTTGGTCATGTGCCAGTGGCTGAGAATTATGGAAGAATTATGGATCAAATGGCTTATTTAAAAGCCTAAAATTAATAAAATATTAATGCCAATAATGAGTGTACTGTGGGTAAACTTCTCTGATGCACTGCAAGTCACTTCAACATTGCATCAGTGCTAACAAATGATGGAAGCCACAGTTCTCCAGTCAGCAGGGAGTCCTGTAAAAAACTGGAACAACTCAAAGAACAGAGTCTGAGCCAGACTTCATATTCCATAGATGCTGATCTGATGAGTCCCAATATGTCTATGACCAGCATTAAGTACATACACAAAGGATCTGCTGCTAATATCTTTTTTTTTTTTTTTTTTTTTGTGCATTTCTTTAGTTTTGAGGTCAGGTTTGGTAGGAAAAACCTGGATCTGTGCAGTAGCACGCATGTATGTGGTCATAATGTTATGGCTCATCAGTTTAAGTTTAAGGATGCGTCTGTCTCTGTGAGAAAGGCTTTTAGTGAAGAACAGACGGCACATCGGAGTCTGTCCCGGCCTTATGGCTCTCTGTGACACGTCATTAGTCTGCCTAATTAGATAATAATGACTCTACTTTCCATTACAGGCTGGTGTAGTACACATGGCACAGACATCTCCAGGCCACCTAATCCATGCCAAGACATCTCAGTTTGACTGACAAAGTAATTCAGAGACGACTCGTGCTCTCACATCACTTTCCTTTTATGTCATTGTAATTACTCACAAAAGAAACTAACTTTTTTCTCATGTTTAAAATTCTTTTTTTTTTTTTTTTCTCAACTGCTGTCAGGATCAAGCTGAATATCTGTAATGACAGGAAAGGAGCAACACAGCTAATTAAGAACAACCGTACACTACAGATATACATGTTCTACTAAATAGCCTGTGTTCAACACAATACATAACAATATAATATCGTTTTCTAGTTAGATTACACAGTACTGTTGAAAAGCATTTCCCTCCATAAAGGTTTTTTTTTTCTGTTTTTGCCTATATGTCACTAATAAATGTTCCAGATCACCAAACAATTTTTTTGAGTAAATACAAAAAGTTATTTATAAATTAATTTAAGCTGAATTTAATTTAATTCAATGGGAAAAAAGTTATACAAACCAACACTGCTCCTATGTGGGGGAGAAAAAAAAAAGGGTAAAATTAATCAATTAGCATTCTTCGTTAGGATTTTCAATTGGAGAGCAGAATTTATGATTCCATTGTGTAAATTGTCCGAAAGAAGTAAATAACTCTTATCCCGTCATACCTCCACCAGCATGGTTGGTTGTTCTCATTACGTTACTTGTCTGAAGTGTGTTTGTTGTATTCCTGACGTAGCAAGATACACACCTTTAAAAATGTTCTACTTATGTCTCACCAGTCCACAGAATATTTCCTCAAAAGAAAATATTCCTCAAAAGACCCTTTTCACCCCACTGTCATATTTCTGTGAAAGTAACACCTTTTCTTTAAAAAAAATTGCCTTATCAAACACAAAAAGAGAATAAACTTCAAGCTTAGCTTCGTGCCCTCTGTTTGTGCGATCGCAAAAACTCTCTGGAGGCGCTTCTGGTTTCTCGTCCACGTCTTGCCCATGTGAAATGAGATAACACGTCATCAACCTTGATTAACAATGGAAGGAAAAAAGAAGATTAACACACTAATAACAAACAAAAACAAACAGATTAACAAAGGAAGGAAGAGGAAAGGCAGAAAAACACCACTGGGGAGGATAATCCCATCAACAGATAAACTGCTCTTGAAAAATGTTTCCACCTTGGAGAGACACGTAGCAAAGCTCCTCTCCCCATGTTTAACAAAGTGATTTAGCTAAATTATTTACATCCCCATTTTTTTTCCTGCAAAATAGTTTTAAGTTCAAAGAGATTAAATGCATAGCATCTGTGAAAATCGATTTTCAACTTTTTTCACACATCCTCATTTAGATTTAGATTAGAATTTCGGTTGCTTAATAATTTGTGATCTTTTCCTCGCCGTCGTCTCCATGATTTGCATCTGTTTTCAGTAAGAGACGGGTCCAGACTTCAAGCATCCCCACAAGTCAAGCACACACACTCCAACTCTACGAAGCCGCTGGAAGCCATGCAGAACGAGGTCTGACCTCCCAGGAAAACGCGTCACCTTGATGGCAGCGTATATTTCTCCAGGTTTCTGCCTTTTGCCACTGCATCCTGGATAACTTAGTTATGCTCTTTATGGCATATCATTTGAATGGATGGTCTTTAAACTTTTTGGCACCCATTCTAGCGCTAAATATGAGGAACAAGAGGGGCTTCTTGAGAGAGGCTTATCCTGAGAAAATATGGCAAGGTTTGTGCTCACAGTTGACACGACTCAGTTGTCACATTTTCAGGTCCGATTCCTGGATGTAGAATTGGAAAGAGTTATGCGACAGCCATTTTTGGTGCATTAGCCTCCGTAATGCAACAACAGTTTTCAGATGTGCTTTTGCTTTTCTTTCTGTTTTTTCTTCTCTGAAGATTTTTGAATTAAATTTCTGAACGAACAGTGGCCAACAGGTCTTCCCCATTGTCTGGTCTGGTGTCTCTCATCTTCCTCTTCACTATACTCCATAGATGGTGTGCTTCCCTTCTTCCTGGAGAAAAAAAAAGTTGCAGGATGGTAGATCTCGAAGGCTGGTTTGGGGTGTTGAACTCATCTTTATTTCAGGGCCACATCAAAGGGCCGGTTGTAGCAGAATGCATTGATAAAACTACCTATTAAAACTATCAAAATAGCAATTAAAGCATTATCTACATTCGTCTTAAGTTTAAATATTTTGAACATCTTTTCACTTTAATGTAATGTGGCACTATACAAAGAAAACTTTGATTTGATTTGACATAATCTTTGTAATTCAGCTACATTTATTGTTTTGCTAAATTCTGCTTAGCGGAAGGTTTTGGTTAGAACAGATGACGATGAGCCGTTCAATTCTGGCGCACTGGAGAAGGGAGGCACGGAGAAGCCTAATTATTCTAAAATAACTCTTGAATTAACCAAAGATTTTTAGACAAGAAAAATTGTCATATAAACAAATTAAAGATTACTTCCTACCATCATCTGGGAGCTCAAATCCCAATTCTATCTACCTTAACGCATATGTGAGGAAATGATGACGAATCAAATCGTTTTACCGCTACGACAGTGAAGAGCTTGAGGGCGAAGAAATGCATGCTTGTTTAGCAGCCTACCTGCTTTTAGGTAATAAGAATGAAGCTACCAGAAGGATTAAAATGCTCCTTCTCCCCTCCAGGAGAAGCAAGACTACTGTGAAGAAAGTACATAAATGTGACAGCTGCTGGTAATGATTCACCCTGAAGACTGGTCCACTGGAGTAGGTTATAAATATGCTCTCATGTCACTGCAGATGTATTGCACTGCACTTAGATTGAGAATATTAAAAGGTGTCAGCCACCTATGGGGAACTGTTTTTTTTTTTTTTTTTCTTTTTTAAACAGGCTGGTCAGATCTAAAATACTGGGTTTACTGGAGCAGGGGAAGGCTTGGTTGTTGGTGTTGGTGTAAATGTTAGACATTTTCACAGAGGTTTTCTCGGTGCTGGGGAAAAAGATCCATCGGTTCAAGTCTTATTTCCGCTGTCTGTGTGTTTGCACTTAGAGTGCAACAACAGTTTGTCTCCAGATGTTTGTTTTCATGAAAGCCTGACTGAAACTCTGTGTCTGCTCAGACTGAACCATAAAAAGGGGCTTGACAAAAATACGATGTAGACTTCAGAGGCTGAAAAGCAGATGCAAGGAACTAAGAATAAAGCACGTTAGAAGAAATTTGGTTAAATCTCTTTTGTGTGGCCTTAAAATAATGGATGTGGTTTCGTATATGTCTTTGGGTGAGATTTATGTCTATGGGAAACAAGAAAATCACAAATGGACATTCTTGCATAAGCCTGAACAGCTTACACATTTCTGCAGTGGATTTAAGCCAAGCTTACGGACTGCAAAAGAAAAAGAATAAACTGAATACTTACTGGATTTGGGTTGTAATGAGCATTTTTGCATGTAGTTTGAATAAGAAAACTACAAATCTTGATTTCCAGTATTCTCGTTCTCCATTGTTTAATAAAAACATAATTTATTAAGGAAGCCCTCCTTCTCTCACCAAAAACAAAGCATCAGACTTCAAATTAGCTAAGAGACATGCGTCTGTCAGTGCAATTCCCTTCCTAGTTAAATGATGCTGGTATGTAGCTGCCCCAGATGTAATGACTGTGTTCATAGCATATCACCCGCATCTGTAAATGTTTATCAAGATGCCCTAATTACCAGCTCCCACAATGACTGTCAAGTCACCCGACAAAATAAATGTTCTGCTCCAGCAGCCAGGAAGCATAAAAAATTCAACTTCTTTAATTGAAGGAACATTCCCGGCATCGGTGCAGGCCACATTTCAAATAGAAAAGGAGGAGGACTGAACATGGACTCAAATAATCAATCATAACAAGAGGGGCAGTGATCATTACACCGATAATTTAAACAATTTATAAAAAAACAAACTAAATCATGGCTAATAACCCATGCTGATGGGAAGTCATTCCGCACAATGCCCGAATATTCCTGTCAGTATTTCACAATTTAAATGCAAATTAGGCAACATGATTCTCACAGGCAAAAATCCCCTGTCCAAGGCGATTAGGTTAATTAAACAGCTTAGATAGCAGGAGGAATGTTTCGGGTACCAAGCAGGTTCTGGGGGACCGAGGCAAACGGCAGCAACCAACCTGTGGCATAGGTATCCTAAAAGTACAGATATTATTGTTACAATGTCGGGGTGATTGTGTCCTCAAATTAAAAAGTTAAAAATATATGCAGCTTACGTTTATGATCCAATGTGAAATATATATATAATATATATATCATGTCATATCATGTTATTGTTCCAAGTTAAATATCCGTCTTTTCATTTTTTAAAGCCCACTTAATCCTGTGCAGTGTGGGGTACTAGTCCATATCCCATATTAAATGATTTTAAGATAAGTATTTCATTTTAGCAGATGGCGTGGGCTATCTTCAACTCTAAACTGCTGCTGTGCAAAGCCACTTGTTTCATCATTTGTCCCAATACATAACCCAGTTAGTTTCCTGTGACTTTTGTATAAGCTTGAAATTGAAAAGTCTATGGGCCACAGAAACACTTGAATTCACACAACAGTTTGATAAATGTACCAGTTAGAGTAGTAATAGTGTACTAATTACTACACTACGTTTCAATTCTACTTTTGTAATTTCTGCTGCTCTTTTCATTTTCAGTCTCTTCCCATTAACAAGTAAGGCCTTTTTTTTTAAAGTGCTTAAGAGTGAACAAAATATTAAACTTGAAATTTATGTTTGATCATTACAAAGCTTCTTGGGAGTACATTGTATACTATTGGGAAGTCAGTCATTTACCCTTAATGGTGCCACATTTATAAAGGAAGAAAATGCATTTGGGATCTTAATTTATTTATGGTGGTGTTAACTTTTCCTGTTTCGCTGTGAATGTTCTGTAACATTCACAGAAACATTTGCTGCGATTCTTTTGCCAAAGGGACTTTTTTTTTTATCTCAGTGGGGCTTTCTTGGTGAAATAAAAGTTAATGATAGATCAGATTCTCCATCTACACGCAATCCCACATCCTCCATATTGAACTCTGGACAGAACTCTGTCCTCATGTCGTCGCTGGGTTTGAAATCTCTCGGCCGTTTCCTGTCCACAAGAAACTCCGGCTCTGCGTCTGTATTGAAATTCCTCCTGACCTTCACTAAACAGCTCCTCTATGTTTTGTTGCGCCTCTGGTCAGCCTTCTTTCAGTGGGCGCCATGGTCTTCTGGATTGAGTAGAAATAATCTCTGTGGGGTTATTTTCACATCTTGCTCTCCAAAACTGTAGCCATGTTTTGCCCAGAGATATTGTTCGCTGCTCTAACCAGAAACTCTCAAGTATGAAAATGTGATTTAAGTCTGGAACTGGGATGGGGCCCATGGCAACGAAAAATGTTAAACAGCCCTGTCCACGCTGAAACCTCAACACTCAGTAAACAGTAAACAGTTTTTCACGTTGTCATGTTTCATTAATGTGAAGCAATAAAATGTATTATGTAAAAAAAAAAAAATAAATAAAAAAAAACACTTTCTGGTCTAAGGATTTGCTGGAGGTTTAATTTCTCAAGAAAACTACTTTATATTTACATTTGCAACCAGATATTTACACAGAACAAAAAGACACATTTTTCTCACTGTCTGAAGTTAAATCAGACCAAACTTCTCCTCTTTTAGGGTAGCTAAAGAACCTAAAAGACAAAACTGTTTCTATTTGCTGCATGCTAGGAGACTTAGTAGAAATATCTCACAAGAATGCTGCCTTGACGGCTTTGCCACTGATGCTGAACTGTGATTATAACCACTTCAATTACCAGGTGACACCTTGAAGATTTAGATATTACATGGCTCAATATTTTTCATTATATTTAAACATATTTAAAGTTCAGCAGTGATTTACAGGGGAAAGAAATGCTTTTAAAACGAGGTTGTTGAACATGATGAATCCAGTCGACACTAATTAATTTTTTTTGACAAGGAAATGATAACATAAGGAACTTGCAGAACAGGGAACGAAGGAGCCAGCGCAAAGTCTCTGCAGTTTCCTGTCTGCCTCCTGATGAGATATTAGAATTCACACTTTGTTTCAAAAGGGAGGAGAGCATGGCGACGCCTGCAGAGCATGAAGCTCTTCTGCTCCTGCCTCACCAGCCTTCCTTCCTCTCCCCTCCCAGTTTTGAAAACTTTTCTCTCTCCTGGATCCTCGGGAGATGTAATTACTGTGCAGTCAACTTGTAAGGACCCATAGTCTCAGGCAATGAATCTCCCTTATCGACCGTTTCGAGTTGTTATTTTTAACAGCTCACATCAGAAGATTACTTTATGCAGGTTTTTCTTTTTTTTATTATTATTTTTGCTAAAGTGTTAACTGCAATCTTTCAATTAAAAGGAGAGACAGAATATTGTGAGGAATGTGATGAACACTGAGCTTTTATTCTAGTGTGGGCTGTGACATCTTACATTATAGCAAACAGTGGTATGCAAGGATGGTACTACTGATCAGTGAGTGGTCATAATAAAAATAAAAACTGTTGACTTTCTCAGTTTTTATTTTCCCCAGTTCTGAGCTGGCAACCGAGACAATCTCTTTAATGATATTGCCAACCACAGAGACACGGTTTCTACAGTGCCTTGCGCCGTTTCTGCTGCTCATTGGTTTCATATTGAGCTTTATGACTCTGCGAGTCATATGGCTACTGTTGAAACTGATTGCTCTGGCCTCTGCAGAGTAACTGCAGCCATTTTCACACATCCGGCACGCGTGGAAAATGCAAATGCAGGCAGTCGCTCCAGACCTCTTGCAGGTTTTCAAGCCACTAATAAAATGTTCATTAGCTGCGAAGGTATGACTGTGTGGACGGCGCTTCAAACTGTTGTCATGTTTACTGTGAATGTGCCGGTTCTGCATCTCTCTCTCATAATGCTCCTGTGAGGGTTCTCTGATATATTCAGCAACCATATCAACACAAAACAATCATTGTGGAACTCTATTTGTCATTCTTGACATGTTGAAACAACTACATCAATATCTGCAGCGTGTTCGTCCTGCTTTCAGAGCCGTACGCCACTGCATTCCTCCCTCTTTCAGATTTCCAGCTGGGAGCACACCTCCAGCAGACAATCTCCAACTGTGAAGTATCTGTGTGAGCTATTGAATAAATTTGGACCAAATTGTCCGCACATTTAGCTGAACATCACAGTAGTTTCTGTGGGAAATGCTTCTGACAAGATGCCATGTTCTCCTAGCAATTTTCTAGTCACTCGCACAAGGTGCTTCTTTACTTAGCATGCAATAAAGATTACTCTTTAAAGGTCATGTATCCCTATCTCTATAGTTTTTTTCCATTTTAACTGTGTTTAGGCTTGTAGCTATCAAAAATTAATTATTTCATTTCCAGGATGGAAACTGTGGAGCATATAAGATGGCATGAGAGAAAAAAATTGAGAGCAAGACTGATGGAAAACGAACAGGGAAACCAAAACCACCACAGATAAAAGTAGTAAGAGCAATGTCTTCAACTTCAATTTGAGGTTTGTAACAGGAATCAAAAGCATCTCTGGTGCTTTTTTAAAGAAAATGTGTTTATTTTTTATTTTTTTTTCTTAAGAAACTAAAATAAACACCTCACCTGTCAGTGAAGTCACACCAGTCTCAAGTTCTTTGGTTATGTTCAGGAAAGCCTCGTTTCCACAGTATCGCACGGTTCTGTATGCTTTCCTATGGTCTGGTCTATTCAGGGGAGCGTTTCCACCACCAGCTGAACTCTTACTTGGAAGGTCATCCTTGCCCAATTTCATGACAAAAACTGCTTCATGTTGTTAGTGGAAAGCCGTGTGCCTGCTGAACTCGACACCGGACGTGGATCAAACTACTTCAACAGAGCTCTGTGCAAAGTGTTGACTGATTGGTCAGAGGTTTGATGCCATGTGCTGATGAAATTCTGAAAATCAATAAATTGTCTTATCTGTCACTACTGAAAGGAACTAAGGAAATCTACAGTTTTTTTTCTTTCTTTCTTTGCTAGAAAACACTCGAAACATCCAGAATGTCTCTTTATTTAAATAAATCTTTAAAGTTGTAATACTTAAAAGTGGTAAAATTTAATCTCTTCGAATGTAAAATAAATAAAAATACTGCCAACAAACATGCTTATCCAATAGCAAACGAAAATAAGCACTGAATTGCAGTTAATTTATATGACATTTTATGAGGACAGCAATTTTATTTATTTATTTTAAGAAACGTGGAATTCAGACAAAAGACAATCTTCTAATCCCAGACGTCACCAGAATATATCGAGCTTCTGTGCAAGATGGAATATGAGCATGCAAAAGCAGAACGGAGGATTTTTAATGATGAATGAGACCCACACACACACGCACACACACTTTTAGGGAGCCTTTCATACGTTCCCTGATCTTAGAGCTTACATAATATAATTAAGCATTTTAAGCTGGCTTTATTTACGCAAGCACTGAGCAAAGGAGGTGTTATGGAAGGGAAAATCCCATCAGAAACCCCCGCCCAACGGCTCCCCACCCACCACACTCCTCCGTCTCCTTCAGCATATGCGGATTGATAACAAGCTAAAAAGTTCTGCTTGCGTTGCCGTGCCAGTGATTGCCGGGAGGAATTGGTTTGTTCCACAGCTCTTGTTAGCCTGCCAGCCTCACATCCTCACTGGCAGCTACAGAAGAGCTGCTGGGAGGTTGACTCTCAGATGTCATTCAGAGGGAAAACAGGACAAGCGTTAAAGTGGAGGGAATACATTATACGGTTGGATCCATTCCATTTGATTATTGCTCCGTGTGAATTATTTAACAAAAAAATTGCTGATGGGGGCGGAGTAAGGGAAATAAATGACGGGGGATGAGGAAAGAAATATAACTGCGCAAATCAAAGCCTGAGTGCTGAATTTTAAACATGAAATGCATTATTCATGACTAATCACTTCTGGCAGTGATTGCATAGTCACAAATTGCCAGAGGTGGGAGTTGACAAACTTACGACAAAAGCAGTACAGTTTAGATGTAAATACTTGTATTAAGACACCATCAGACATGAACTAAAGGTGGAGGAATCTGACAACTTCACAGAGACTCTGCAGGGTCCATTATGTCTCCCTGATTGCACCACTTCCTTCTCTCCACACCACAAAATAATGACAAACTTAAGATAAGACAGTGAATAACGTTGACATATTTATTCCAGCTTCTGCTTTAATACGTAACTTTTCATGAAAAAAAAAATGCTTTACCAACAGGACACGCATTTAAAATTCTTCTTTGACAAGGTATTTGCACATGAATGATTTCCATCATCAAATGCTGAAGAAAACATAATGTCTCATGTAACAATATTTGCAGCTCCTAAGATGAGACAATACATGATATAAAATAAGATTTTGACAATATCTCAGGTTGAGCTAAGAACTCCCCGTCTTGTTTCCACAAACAGATCAAAGGTTTTCCAACATGTGTTTTAAAAATCTGTTTTCAGTGGAAAATTATTCATTCCAGGCTTGACAAATCCAGACGTTCTGGCTGTCTAACTCTAAAGTGGCCCGAGTGTCAGGGGACCATTAAAAAAAAGTTCAGAAATCTAAATCTGTATTTTAAATGATCTCTGTTCAGTGTAAGATTGTCCAGTTCAGATCTCATCAAAGTCTCAGTATTTTGAACCAGACTGGAGCAAATGAATTCCAGACTCATTAAAAACTGCAAAATAGCAATTTGGTTGGGGCCGATAGGAGACTAAAAAGCAGACGCCAACATCGTTAGTGACCAACAACTGGCCAGCCATGGATTATTCATGATGCACAATCTAAAAGTGGTGAAGGCTGCTTTAATACTTTTGCAACCTAGGGTTTTCATTCAGCAATGCTCTTTACACTTCTGTTCAAACTAGTAGAAATGTTTCAAAAAGTGATGATGGGTTAAACAATGTAGTAGGACAGGTTTAGTTTTTAGACATATACAGTGTGTATAAAAAGCATTCATGCTCTTAGATGTTTCACATTTTTTATAGCTTTTCCAAATCAATCAGTCCAAATGGGACGTCTCTTCTTCATCTACTTTTTAATGGCAGTCGGCAAGCAATGTTTTGGTGCATTTCTGCCACCTACTGGACTGGAGTGAGGCTCAACGTTCTAATAAACAGCTAAATAAAACTGAAGCAAAACTAAACAAAAACAATAAATGAAAAGAAGAAACTATATATATATATATATATATATATACCTCTGTTGAATGAGGTCAGTCACTTTGAAGCAGTTGAACATTTATGTAATCACTTATTTTATGTTAAATCTTCTTATTTGTCATTATTTTTTTATAAATCTGTTTTCACTATGACATTAAATGGGCTTTGTGTGTTTTTTATGTCAATTTTTGGATGGTATTTCATTTTGTATTTTCCTTGTTATGTGCACCTATCAGCCATTTCGCAAATTTTCTAAGTTCAGCTTATAGGGATCCACACTTAGTTGTAACAATAAACTTTATTTGAGAAATATGTATTTTAGATGTAAAAACAGTACAGTAAAAATATAATAGGCTGTTTGTTTTTTTTTATAAATTTAAATCAAATATTGTCACACGGGTGACATATGCTGGTTACTCTTGTGGTGTACTAGTTTGGACTTCCCCAGACTTTAGTTACTGTACTTTTTTCTTTTTTTTTTTTTCCTAATTTCCTGTTTTGAGTTAAAATGCTCACTTTCACCAGCCTGCCTCCATGCATTCGGGTCCAGTCTTTATCAAAACTCTTATATGTCATAAAATATTAATCGTGTGATTAAAACTTTTAATGAAAATATTATGCATACATTAGATGGAACCAGATATCAAATACATGCAGCACATTTAACTGGATAGTAATACAAACACTCAAGATTTCCTGTTGGCAAAAAAACAAACAAACAAAAAAAAATCTGTATTCACCTGGTGTCCTTCACATCCCACAACATCCTACAACAGTGATGGAGAACATGTTCCAAACTTGACAATTGGCAATTAGGCTTCACCAGGTAGCAATGTATATGCTAAAAAAAAAAAAAAAAATACCTATCACGGCCTTATGTGTCATGGTTAGAGTGTCTAATGTCAGTAATCTGAGCACCGTTTTGGCAGGACTGCAGGAGTGGATGAGCCCTGGGGGGGGGGAGGCAGAAATCTATTTGCAGCTGTGTTGATGGAGGAGTGTAAATGTGCGAAAGCCCATGTCACATATCAGGAGACATGAAATGTTCTGTCTTGTAACAGTGTTGCTAAAGAATGACAGCTGTCATGCTGCGTATTTACGGTTGGAAATGGTTCTGCTATTAATATAAAAGGGCGAAACCAAAGGTTTCACCGTGTGCATCTGTTCTAGTGGAGCTCAGTATTGACATGCAGAGGAAAGCAAAGAGTAAAGTTTATTCTCCTGTGCAAAGACTGATGGATTAGTCTGTTTGTTTGTGTATTGCTCTCACTAAGAACTCGCTTGACATTCATAAAATAGGTGCTTATCTTTAAATGTCAGGCAAATACAGTGGAGTCAGGAACATTTTATGTATCCATCAAAAAGGAAATTAAAAAGTCATAGCTGAACAATGTGTGACCTGGTGGATAAAGACGTCACGGCAAGACAGGCTACTTTTCAACAAATCGAAAGGTTGATTTCACACCAGGTTGTACGTCTGGAACACCAAGACAGACACTTATCATTTTTTTATATTGATTTTACAGTAAAATATCTGTTGTGGAGAATTTTAAAGTCGTGTTAGTTAATAAAACAATACTCAAAAACTCAAAATGTCTTGAAGAAAACTGTTCAGTCCATCAGCCAGTAATAAGTGAAGTATGGCAAAACTGCAAATCTTATTTGTGGAGTTCCACAGGGATCTAATCTGGGGTTATTTTTTTTCCTATTTATATGAAGTCATTAGGTTTAATTTTCATCAAATATATCTAATTTCAACCATATTATGCCTTCTCTCTGATCTGCTTCACTAAAGGCATAGTTTCAGTGTTTCACTGAAGCCTGCTCAAATTTCTTCAGTTTCCCCGAGGACAAGACTAATTATATTTATGCTTGACGAAGATGTAATTGCAGTCTAAAAGTTAACTTTAATTTTACCTCTGAAAAACAGACTCATTCAGTGATTCTTTTTTAAATTGAGGCTTTTTTGCAAAGTTAAATATTTTTAGTTTTTTGTAGTCTTTGAACAGGTGATCCATGCTTTTATTTAATTCCAACGGGATTAATGTAACTTTTATGTGCTGGTGTTACTTAGGCTCCAGTTAGTTTATCCTCACCTGCCCAGTGATAATAAAACTGGTAACAGAAACCTTTACCTGAATCCACCAGATCTTAATGCATCACACCAGACTGCACCAAACCGTATCTTGCAACTCAGTGGAAACAAGGCAATAACAAAAAACAAATTAGCAGACCTTTGACATACTTCCAGAATTACAACCAAATGAACTGGATATGTTTGAATGACCCAGTCAAAGACCAGAGCCAAACCTAATTGAGAAGCTCTGGGACTTGAAAATTGACGTCCATTTAATTTGACTAAGCCTGTGGTATTTTGAGAGGACCTAGCAAAAACAAAAAATGAATTTGTAGATGCATAAGTTGCTCTGGGATGGACTGACGACCTGTCCAGGGTGTACCCTGCCTCTTGCATGTTGACCACTGGAGATAGACACCAGCTGAATACAAAGGCAGTAAAAAAAAAAAAAAAAAAGGTATGATTTACTTTTGTTGTCTAACATTTAAAATAAATATCAAATCCGTTAAAATTTGAGGTTGTAAACAGGACAAAACCTAGAAAATATTTAGCGATGTAATTACTCTTTCTGAGGCACCATATGCCTCAACTCCTAAATGCACATGTGCATGTTGCACTATGGAACAACATTTACATAAAGACATAAAAAGGGCATTAATCATTCAATTTACTGAAGTAGTTGCTCTGATTTATGGCAGGTAGCTTATAAGTTAAACATGGAGAATTGTTAGATCAGCAAACAAATCAATCTCTGTGCCATTTACTTGGAAAGGGCACAAGGGAGAGGAACCCTGAGGGTGGAGGAGGGAGGTTTTGAGAAGTTAACAGATTTGCAGGAGACATTTTCGAATACTCTTAAATAGAAGGAGGCTTCCAAGTAACTGAAACAACCAGGTCATTACTCATTCATGGAAATAGTCCCTTTTTCCTCGAGGAGTCTAAAAATACACCACAGGTCATTTTCCAGGCTCGTTCTGGCAAAGGTTTCTTTCACGCTGCCGCCGCCCACCTCATAGCTGCTCCCAGGTGGGATGCTGCTGTGCTTCGTAAGGCTGCGGAGTACAGAGGGGGTCCGGTTGATGTGTGAGTATAACACCTGACGGTCAGATCTCCCACAGGCTGCCCTTTTAACCCAGAAGGGGTCATAAACGGCAGATTAAGTTAAACTGAATTATCAGTCACTGAAAATGTGACGGACAAGTGTTGAATAGCGATTAGCAGAGTAACAGCCAGTCACCGCTGTCTGCAGTGACATGACAAAACTGAGTGTTTGATAAAGTTTGACAGTGACACGGATGCCGGATGGAAAGGGATTTTTTTTCATTTTTTTTTCAGCTTCATACCCACTGAGGAGAAGTGTTATAAAACTACACCTAAATCTCCAAGAAAGTGCATTTTATGTAAGGTGTAGGAGAGCTCTGTTCTTGGAGGATTTTGTTTGTGTGTAATAAGTAAGTTTACTTTGGAAACCCTGCTGAGATAATTGTATTGGCATATGTTTCTTCACGTGAGCCCTCGTGTCCATCTCTGCTCGGCGCTCATCTTCGTGTACAAAAGCTGAGCTTGAGAGATGAGTAACTTTATGAGTAACTTGATGAGTAACGAAATATAACTCTAAAAAGAAATCTTAAATCCATGATATCCACCTATGTTTATTTGCGTTTTTGCCTATGTATTTTGAGCTCTGTGTCTCAATACCAGGAACATCTTCAACCAACTGATCTCTCCTTTTTATGTTTTAAATTTTCTGAAAAGACTTATTTTCCAAATAACAGACCAAAAGACTGTTATCGATTTCACTTTTGGTTTTAACGCCGACTATTTTTAAGCTAGAAAGCGTTTTAATGGGTCGTAGCCTCACTTCATCTTTGATCTGGCACCAGGCAGCTATTCTTGTGTAAAAGTGTTAAATACAAGTAGATAGCATGGAGCTCCGCGAGGATAATAACCGTCAAGCTAGCTAAAGTGACCTAAATGGTGACCATAGTAGCAAGGAAGTTACAAGAGGCCCCAGCGCTGGATAAATGTTTGATGGAGATTTAAATAAAAGGCTTAACAAGCTGAATTATTGAGGGGACAAGTCTCAAGTGAACTGAACCTAGAGCTAAACGGGCGTCAGTGATTAATTATTCAGCTGACTACATTTACCTCTCAAAGAAAAAGGAAGCTAACCGTTTCAATGACCTCCTGACTCTTTTATGGAATGACTCCCCCCGAAAAGAATTAGGTTAGAAACTCTGAAACCTTACAACACAACACCAGGGTCAAAAAGCTACATCGGGAATTTAATACTTGACTGTAGCTACCGTTTGCTATCATGCCATAAACACTGTTACTCAACCACAACACTCTGGAGTTTTTGTCAATAATTAAGTGGCTCACCATGCAGAATGAATTTGTTGGGAGTTGATTGGCTATTACACGCATCCAGTGAGCAAACTTGGGATAACAGCAGATGTTGCCTCCTCCTGGCATCCACGCATTGCTTGCAGCCGTCTCTATTAAGTCTTTGGTGCCACCTTGTGAACAGATGTTTTATCATGGGACATTTATCACTGTTCTATGCAGTTTGCACAACGAAAAAAAAATGATACATTTGGGTTGGGTTGTATCCATGTTTTGATGCTTTCAAGCTTTCCTACAAAAGCATCACATTAAAGAGGCTCAAAACCACTCACTGAATGCTGAACTTGGAAGTACATGTGAAACAAAAATATGCAGCGAATGAAGAGATGAGCGCTCAAGCAGAACGTTCTAAATGTTCGGTTGGTTTCTTAGAAATTAGAAAGCTGACCGTTGTATTAACTTTCTCAAGACTGAGCAAGAAATCCAGTTATATTTTTCTGTAATTGTGTCTATTTCTGAAATCTCTGAGTCATTGAATCCATCTAGTATCCAGATACCCTCTATCTTCCTTCCTATGTTTTCCACAACCAGTGTTTATTTTTATTACTCCACTGTAATCAGCAAGGTACTTACTCCCAGATCTATTCACCCACACAACGGGGAGAAATGCAATGAACTCCTATGACACATCCCAGACCAAGATGGCAAACATAATGCTGCAGAAAGTCACTTTTATGCCATGCTTATCCTGATTCGGAGTTGCTGTTTTGTCTTTGCTTCTTTTCCCCCCCTACATTTTGTCCAGCTGCCTAATGTGGAACAGGAAGGTGCACCGAGTTCAACATTTATTTATATATTTAGGTTTTATTGTTAATGAGTTTTGTAGTGAAACATTTTCCTGCCAGGCTTAGGCATTGTCAGCGTTCTTCTAAATGAAAACAGGTTTTAACTAGCCAAAGATACGCTCTAAGAAGCTCCTCCCAACCCCCAGCCAGCGTTGGCTTTACTTCTTCTTCTTCTTGTTTGTCCATCTGCCTCCAACCATCATCTGTTTGTAAATTAGGAGGCTTCTCTCAGCCTCTGACTCTGCTCCACTGAGTTTGCAAGAGTTTTGAATCCGTAGTTTGAATGTTTTGATGAATTTGGGTTGGGGAATTTTTAGACCTTGTGTCAACAGAGACACCTTTCTGTCTTTGACTACAATAAAGCTCAGAACACCTAATTCTGAGTTCAAAGGACTCTTGGGTTCCTTCATTCACCAACACCAACGATGAGCAGGAAAAAGTAAGAATAAAGAAAATGGATTAATGTTTGAATCAAAACTTAGCATCTCTTTCCTTCAGGGGAGTTTTGATTTTTTCTTAGCCGTTTTGGATATCTGTTTCGGTCGCAAATAATTTCTTCTTCTGCAACCTTTTAACAATTATCTCCTTTCTTAAACCAAGAAAAATGTGGTTCAGATATAGAACGCTTGCTTTTTTGTAACCAGTGCTGTTTCTCTGTCTTTGTTTGGTCCAGCTGTTTAGTCACTACCTAACTACCCCCCAACCCCCAGTCAAACAGGATCCATTTAAAATATTAGTTTGTTTACTAGTGCAAACAACATATTTACTGTTGTTTTTTTTGTTTTGTTCTGGGTTTTTTTTACCCTGGCAGTTGTGTTTTGATCTGTTTTCATTTCTTGAAGTGCTTTGGTATTTATCTGATTGTCTTTTTTTTTTTCAAACTCACATTTAGCAGAAGATTCCCAAATGCCAATCTAGCTCTGCGATTAGAATTCACAAGCACACATTCCATTATAGGGCCATCTAGATGATGTCAACATAATCAATAATGCCATTACTGTTCAATTAACTTCTACCATGGCGAGTATATTGGATTAACACTGCAGTAATACGCCTCAATAAAATCAAGCAATCCTCTCCGTCAGTCAAGGGATGTGCTTGTCTCTTTCAATGCTTCTTCGGCTCCTCTTTACCGTTTTTTTTGACATCTGTAACAACATCTCACTGGTAAGTATCTCATCTGGAGCAGACAGCTGTGGGAGTTGTATCAGTCTGGAGAATGAGGGTGGAAATTTCATTGAGTTGTCCGACTGAAAGTGAAACAGAGTTCATTTATGAGCTTTTCGACATCTGAGCCAACTCAAACCTAGAAATGTGTGTGGATTATTACTCCGTATGCATCGTAAAGCTTAAAAGTGCCCGTGATTTTATAAGGTGTTACACAAAGAATGCATAGCAATGTTGTAAAGGCTTGTTGAACTGATCTCTACTGCAGGTTAGATTCTACTCACTGAGCATTTTCTAGTTGAGAATACTCCTTAAAGCAAATGTGGTTCATATTTGACATCCATGCAAAACTGTACCCCTTTGTTAAGAGTCCAAAATGGCCACAGAAACAACGTGAAACTGAATGTATTAATAAATAAAACTTTTCTGAAGATTACCAATGATTCCACTGAGTCACACCTTTTTGTGATTCAGTGGGATCATCTAATAAAAAACAAGCTAATGAAAAAGGTAAGAGAAAAATGATGGTACCTATAAAACATTTATACAATGTGGCCCTAGGGACATGTTAATCTGAGGTTTGTCCTCTAATTAACGTGACAGGTGTCTCCGTGCTTATAATCAGTCAGTCTGCCTATTTAAAAGAGTCACAGCACTGATTGGTGACGAGGTGTGTATTACACTGAACATGGACCACAGGAAACAAAGGAAAGAGATCAAGAACGTGAACTCTTTCACAGGAAGATTGAAGACAAGCATGTTAGAGGCTACAGCTACGAACAGATGCATCATTGACGGAAGATATGTAGGGCTTCAACATCGAAATGAGGTATTTTGCTAAGAAAGGACCTTTTTATGAGTACTTAACTATTTTTCTAAACAATACCTCCGTGTTAATCCTGACCAATCACATCTGCGCATTGAGAACATGTGTCCCCATACATATGCACTGCATACTTGTATGTAGTATGTATGTGTGACATATGGACAAAATCAATCCCCTGCAGGGATCAATAAAGTAATCTTGAATCTTGACTGTATAATGCAATGTTTTGGGGCCCAATGCTGGCCCCTGGGAGATACCATAAAGAGTGACTAAACATATAGGATTGAACTCTAACAATTTCACAAACATAAATAACTTATAAATTAATTAGGTTCCATCCACCTGATCCCATATCCTTCCAAATTAAGGCTTCAGCTGCCATTTTTAAGGAATGCACATCAAAGGAACATGTTGTACTTTGATCACATCATCAATGCTACAGTAACTCTGTTCCTTATTATTATTCCTTGGAAACAACCAGCTGCTTTCTCTCAAACCTTCAAACCAGGACACAGTGTTCTCCTTGTTTACCCACCACGGTTTCCCAAAAAAAGAGTAAAAAAGTGTAAAAAAGACTGTCGGTTAATTTTTTATTTCATCCGTTGAAACACATCGCGAAAAGTCAGTCTCCTAATTAACCCGGTTGCCTATGCATATTGAGGAAAGAAGCAGCCTGACACGACTCAAGCTGTGTGTCTTTTTCGCAGAACCTTTGCTCTGCCAAAAGCCTCGCTGTCACTCACCAGAGGCAAAGTGGCTACATCTCCTCCAGGGAAGAAATAAAGATAGAAGAGAAAAGAAAAATATTGACATTACCTCTTTTTTTTCTTTTTTTTTTTTTTAGAAAGATAAAATGTTAGAAGGAAAACATGCTTCAGTGAATGATCTCTTTACTTTATCTGTACGGGTGAAAATATTTCCATCTTGGCTTCTCCTGCTGTGAATTGGCCTTTTTCGTTTCTTTGCATCGTCATTCACATCCGACAGTAGGAGTAAAGCGTCTCTGAATGTGGCTGCATCTCTGCTGTGTGACTGGAAAAAGAAGAAAAAGCCAAATCATCCCATAGACTGTGCACAAAGCACAAACTGCTATCCATTATCGTGTTATCTTCTGTTCGGGAATTGAAGTGAGTGAGAGGAGTTATACAGTAATCATTCTGCCAGATTCTATTAATTTTGTGTTTTAGTGGGTTGGATAACAAAGCTGTGTGGTCAAATAGCACCTCAGTCCACCAGGAAATTGTATAAGATAAAATAGAACATTTTGTCCTTTGAGTCCAAATGCTGCAGTGCAACGGAAAATTTCATCAGTAACTGTTTTTAAATCAGATTTGTCAGTCTCAAGGTGCCAGGCTGAACGTAATGGAGTGCAGCGAGTCTCTCCTGCAGTTTGATGCTTGCATTTAAAAAAAACAAACTCTTTTTAGTTAATACACATCATAAGAAGCTGTGTCCTAGCAAGAATCGGTCTTAATTATTAATATTTTTTAAAGGCAAAGAGTGATTAATACTGTTATTATAACAATGACTCAAATCACTTGGTGTATCATTAGGAAACCAGCTGCTTAAAGAAATCATTTCTTTGCTTTAGATTGTTCATCCGCTACAAATTTTTCATAAACTTTTCTTTCAAAACAAGACAGAAAAAGAAACAATCATATAAACAAGCTTTTGTAAATGCACAATTGTCTTTAAGCTAAGTTATTTGCCGATCAATTATTGCAGTTGTTGCTATACTGACTGTATTCCTTTATTCCTTGGTGTCAAATCCAACATATACAACATGCATTGTACAATTTGCAAAATCATGTTTAAAGGGTGATGACACGCCAAACCAAGCAGTATTCAAATTTATGAATGAATACATGAGTTGCTAAATTCTTCTACGTTCCATTAACCACTGAATGTTGCTGAGAAAACCTCAAACCTATTATCCAAGAATCTAATTCTCAGCAGCGTTTTTTATCTCCTTTCGCTGAAATGATTAAGATCCAGTGAATGTAGATGATTTTTCCTGCTTGCTTCAGTTGTAATGTTCCATTTTTAGTTGAAATGCTAAAGATTTATAAGAACACAGAGGCAGCAATGACCACATTTTTATCTACAGTCCAATATCAGTGTCATCAAAAGGCCAATTTGGCGGAGTAGTTTGATGTAGTTTGTCGGTTGTTGGAGGAAACAATAGTCCAGTCTTAGCTAAGTCATTTCGATTCCAAAAGCAATGAATGTCTGCAAGTGTAATGACTTCCACACTACTGTGCTCTCAGGATCAGAGAAGCTGAACTCAATCTTCAAACCAGCACCACACTTTTTCACCTCCTAAATTTCTATACAATAAAGTCAAACTGAACTGTTTTCTTCAAAACCGAAAAAGTATCACAAAGAAATTTAAAGAAAGTCTGTATTTACAAACTTGGCAAGGTTGCCATCTGTTTCAGAACTTTACTTTTTGTGACTGATGAGTTGCTTAATTGTGTAGGCATTTGTTTGAAGTCATGCTGCAGAATAAATGAGCAACTAATCAGATTCCTGACGGTGCTGTGTGGATGACAGAAATGTAAACTTCCAAGAAGCTTCAAACCTTTCCACAGCAATTCTGTACGCTGATGCTGTTAGTCGCAGCGGTTTGTTGTCATCAGTGGAAAAATAGGACTTCAGGTCATTTGTAAATTTGCTCAGTTTATGCATCCAGGAGTAAGTCAAGATGATTTATGATTGGCAGCTTGTTAAGCTTCTTTAGCTGAAATAGTGGGAAAAGGCTGAGAGTGCTATCCCAGCTTTGACTGGAAAATGTGCCAGCTTTAGATCAGCATGCTTGGTGGTTTGGTGCCTCGACCATTCATTTGTATGCAGTCCCAAAGAGGGTAATTCACAGTGCTGTGCAAAACTGTTCACACCCATTAGACATTTTGTCGTATTATAACCACAAAGTTCAGTGTATTTTTATTGGAATTTATTGGGACAAACCAACACCAACTTCCTGCTGCTCCATTAGGATTTTGCATCCTTTGCTAAACGCTTTCACTCGTTGGAAGGAGTGCATCTTTGAACAGCATTTCACTTAAAGTCTTGCCAGAGATTTTCAACTGATTTTACATGGCTAGTAGTAGTCCTATCAATAAATGATTTTACTGTTATTAAACTGTTTGTCAACACAAATAATAAAAAAAATTGACTGAACCAAAATGAACATGATTTCCCTAAAACGTCTCTAAAGCTCACCAACAGAAACATGCTCTGTAATATAATTCCTGTTATCTCCTAATTAGCAGGAAGTGATAGAAGATTTCTGAAATTCATGCCGCTGTTTTTCTCCACTTGTCATTCCAGATCTAGAATGTAGTAGTGAGGCTCACGGTTCTCAAACTATGGCACAAGTACTGTTCGTGGTACTTGGACTACCTTTGGTGGTGCTCAGTGAGTTTCAACATAGAGACATATGTGATGACATAAACCACAATAAGCTGGTGGCTGCTTCTTTGGAGCTCGGTTCTTGAAATGACATCCAATCTAAACGAACAATATCTCAATTTCAAGTTCAAAAATAAATATGAATCCCTAAGAGGACGATTACACTTTATTAGGACAATAATGCACAATAATGTACTTTTTGTGGGACTGTTTTAACCTGCCTTTCAAGACGGCGGTATTTGGGAAACTTTACGGAGTATTTGTGATAAAAAAAAATAAAAAAAAGTTTGAGATTCACTGAGGTAGACACATAAGTTGCTGTGATGTGGCCCGTATCAAAGATGGCCTTATGAAGTCTCAAACTTCACTTGAAAGTTTTAGTAGAAGTGCACCGACATGCAGATACAGCAACAGGGAAGGTTATTGCCCAGAAATATGCGCTGAGCCCAGGATTCTGTCTCATCATACATGCCTGGGATCCACCATCAATTTTATGAATAAATAAAACAGAATGACCTACATTACAAACACAACTAAGCTACAAAACATAACACAGCAGTAATTGATCAAACCTCTACTTTACTGGTGTTTGAGAAGTACCTGAATATTGGGGGGAAAAAAAAGAAAAAAATTATTCTCTAAATAACGTGCAGCTCACATTTCTGTGTGAATGTGGCAACAAATATTGTGCAACATTAATATCATCCATCTTTGCTGCTAACAAAATAGGAGACTTGTACTGCACACAGGACAGTAGATATTTTTGGGATTTCTTTCCTGTTATTGCTATATTGGCTCCATTCATCACAACAAAGCTTCTGTTTCCTCCACTACTGAAGGGGAGTGAGAATGTTTGAAAGAGAAAAGAAATGAAAAGAAAGGGGAAGCTCTGGGAGGAACAGACTGACACCTTCACAGATATGGATCAAATCCAAAGAGATGGAGGTTCCAGCTGAGTGACAACTGACACCTCAGCAGAAGCCAGGTGCTGCTGCAAGCTGACAGATCACAGCTGCATTTTAGCTTTTCACACCGTTTTTCTTCGTGTTTATTTAAAAGTATGGAAAATAGCTCTTTGTGTTTGAGCGTCTGTGCTGGCAGGGCGTCGTTTCAGTGCGGGCATAAATAAAAGATGCCGGCGTAGACTTTGTTGGTTCAGTCTGCGTTCCTCGTCCTAAATTCTTCTGATCGTTACCTGCGTCATTTTCAAAACACAGAGGGGATGGAAAAAGTCATCAGCCGTCTCGGTTGGTTGCCTAATACGCCTTAATTTTCTAATTTTACACTAAGCAAACAGCAGTGATCGCTCCTGTAATTGCACAATCTACAATTTGTAGCATAGAACCGTCACCCTCTATAAAATGGCTTTTCAATAAAGCTCACTTTATGATTTACATCATGAATTTATGAGCTGGGTTTAAGCAGCGTTTACTTCTCAGAGACGAGAGAAGTGCAAGTGGTGTCACAAGACACTGCTTCAGGAAAATGGCAGCATAAATCACTTGTTCAACCACCACAAATTTAAAAAAAGAACCATTATTATCTGAAAGGATGCGTGATGGGAAGTACTGATAGATATGGAAACGCAGTTCTCTTAATTCTGGTGTGGCTCTGAAGAACTGGCCTTCCTCACCGTCCTCTCTGGCACAACAGATCATTTTCTTTGCGAGCCAAAAGAGTAAGATTGAATCTCAAGCCGCTAAGGTTGCCTAGCTGACAAAGATTAAACTTTTCATGACATTTGGTTCATGGTGAAGACTTTGCCAATAATTTGAACTGCAGATTTTTTCTGTTTTCACAAACATGATGAAAGTTGCACCCGTCACAAACTGATCTACTGACTTTTGAGGAAGATTACGGAAAACACAGTTTCCGCAATCTTCCTTAATAGTCAATGTCCCGCAACTTGTAGTTATGTCTCTGGTCTGACACACCTGAATCAAGTGAGTTCTTAATTACCAGACATCTGTAAACTTAATGGCTCAGATAATTACACCATATGATTCAGGTGTGTCAGAGCAGAGAAGCATCTACAAATTGCAGGAGATCAGCCCACCAGGACTGGAGTCAGAAATTCCTGGTGTTGAATGTTTTGATCATATGCAAGGCTCAACTAGTTTATTTAATTTATGATAATCAATTTCTAAGGTGGTCCTAATCTAAAAATAATAATAATAATAAAAATAGAAAAAACAGTTTGATGATTTAAACTAACAACTATCTACATTGACTGACTGAGAGATTTCACTTTGATGAGGCAGATTGTTGGATTCTCTTATTGTGAGATCTCACACCACCAGATCTTATTCCCCCCTGCTTGCTTTTATAGTGTGTTGTGGATTATATTCATCAGAATTTGAGAAGAGGGTTTATGGCTGGTTTGTGGTATTTTTAATGTCTTAAAATTATGGCTTTTTTATGCTTCAACCTATATTTTTGCCAACTCCCTTCCCGTTGATTAGTTAGAGAAACAACCAACCCTTTTAGGAAACAGACCAAAACAAATCAATGCACTGGGAAAATATTATTGCTTTTCCTCTGCTTGGCTGAGGAGTCGCACAGAAGGCGTATTAACAGAGACTTCTTTCATGGAGCTAGAGTTATTTATTGTTTTTGGAGTAATTATTCTGTTCTTTGTGTCTCTAGTGGAGTGTTGAGAAGAAATGAGGCCTTTTTTTAAAGTTTTTTTTTTTGTTTGTTTTCTTTTGTTGTTGGCGTAGCTTTGACTAATAAGATAACGTGTCAGTCGCAGCTTGATTTTCTTTTACTGGGAAACCTTCTCTGGCGTGCTCCAACGGCTCTTCTTTCTATCTACCCCATTCTCCTACAGCGTGTGACAAATCTCTTCCAAAGCATACTTGGAATGTCATCGTCAAAGTCAACCCTCCAGCTCTGGACAATCCACGGTTCATTGGAGAGACCACAGAAATCCAATCCAAATCCAATTTGGCCGGTGATTGATTACTGCGTTCGCCACTTAATTAGATGGGCAGCTAGGCTAATAACTGATGTAGATACATGGGGGGCCATTTCCTTCAGCTTCTATGTAAACATAGAATTGACCTTTCTGGCTGGGTATTGCTACACAGCTGTCAGTGGGTGTAAAAGAAGAGATTACACTAATTTCACTAATAAGGCAATAATCTGCTTATTCATCTTCCGGGGCTGGAATTGCTTCATAAATAAATGTCAAGTTTTTACCCCTCTGTGAAACACAGTTGTTCTTCTGGTTTGCAAAGTTACCTTTTCACGCAAACCCTTTTGACTTTGAGGGCCTAATCAAGCAGAGGACAAAAGGCATCATTTAGCCATGTCTTGAAACTTTTGCTCTTATCAGACTAGAGGTCCTCTGGGTGATAACTCAAGGTGAGCTGCATGAATGGAGGCATTTAATTCACGTCCAGTAAGACTATTTGGTCTGAAGTGACATATTCACAGAGCAGTTAAACCATCATCTTGACCTGTATTGTCTCTATAAAGATGACAGAGAAGAAACAGACCAAGTTTGCTAATAAAATTATATTTTTTCTTACATATATGATAAAATTATATTTTTTCTTACATATATGACATTTTCTTCTCTCTCAGATTGTATAGTTTTATTTTTGAATGTATTTATAACCGTCCAATCAGTGGGTCAGACAAGGACTATCTCTTACAACAACAAAGGAGCTCACAGTGACAGAGATATTCGAAACTCAGAGTAGTTTTTGCATCAAATTAATCTTCATGGTTCAGAGTTTCATATGCCTGTTGGAGTATTTGTCAACATAAAGATGTGTTGTTGCATTCACTTGTCTGCACATGTGATAAGAACGTGTGTATCTCCATGTATCCTGTGGTTGTGACTGTTCAGCTCGTACGTCTTTGAAGAGATGAGCGTTCTGAGTGGAAAAGCCGGTACATGCAGGTTGGAAAGCATTTGCTTGTTCCGACTTCTGTCTCGCATCAGGTGGACTGACAGGGGATGAATGCAAAGAACATCTCGGGCCATCATAACCGACCAGCATACAAGTGAAAGCGCATTGAGAACGAAGTAAGATAATTGTTGTTTTTCTTCAGGTGGACAGGAGGATAAAGGTTCAGCTCTGATAGTTTGCTACAGTGTGCATTTGTAGATTACTCTGTGTTTTTTTCCCAGAATAACGCCACACAAAAAGCAAAACACGCCATGTAGCTAAAACAAGACTAAAAAAAAGCCTAAACAAGGATTGTATGTCGCTGGGGATGGGCATGCTCCAGATTGAGGCTTTCATATGACTGGCATTTTTTCAGATGATCTTTGTTTACAGACTATACAGAACTAGACTCTTAGTTAAGATCAGCCCAGTGAGCTATCTGTGCAAGCTAGTAGCCAAAATAATTCAATAAATACACGTTACAACATGAATTGTGCAAAACATTGTGGGTATTTTCCCCAAACCTCAGTCAAATTTCTAGACTTGCAATATTGTAAAATGTTTCCTTAAAATGGCCCGCATGACGTTCTTTTCTCATGATGACATTTACCATGTGAAGTGCACCAGTCCCTCGTGCAGCAGAGCACCTACAAAGCCTAATGCAGCCACCTCAGGTTGGGGTTCTCTGGCTTGCAAGCTTCTCTATTTTCCTCCAAATATCATGATGGTAATCATGGCCATGTACTATCACCAGACCACTAGGCATGTCTCTAGCCTTCAATGCACAAAGAGTAATCTGGCTTTTTTTTGTTGCTTTGGAGTAATGGCTTCTTCCTCTCTGAGTTGTATTTCAGTCCAGGTTGATAAAGGACTCACTTCACTGTGGGTAATAACACCATCCTACCAGCTAGCCTCTTCAAAAGCTCTTTGTCTGTTGTCCTTGGCCTAATGCAACTATTGAACACCAAGACTCATTCATCGCCGGGACACAGAACCTGTTTTCTTCTTGAACCATGCAGTGGTGTTTATACTTGCATATAATTGTTTGACCAGATGAATGTGGCCCCTTCAGGTATCCAGAAGTTGTGTCCAATGATCAACCAGATCAACCAGGAGGTCAACAATTCCCTCCTTATCATCACTTAGTTGTTTTTTTGTGTTTTTTTTTGTTTGTTTTAATACATTCTCAGGTCTATTTAAGTTAAATGCTGTGAATTAATGCTTTGAACCAAAAGCTTACAAAGTCTTCACATATTTGGGATTTCCTAAATTGCTTAGTGTATGGAAGCACAGTGAGTTTTCGTGCCATGTCTAACCTATGTAACAAAATCAGTTGACACGCAATCACTGAGAAATAGTCCTAACCTCACTGTGTTTGTTTTCCCAGCCAGACACATCCACCACCATCCACCTCCAGAGGATGACAAGCGCACCTTCCACCTCTGTATCCCCTCTTAATTACAGCTAAACATTGGCTGCGTTCAGATCCATAAATTCAATTCCATAACACTCTCCACAATTGATCAAGCTGTGGCTCAGGTGAAAGCTTTCACCTGCTTAAGTACAAGCAGCGAGCTCGGAGGCCGCGGTCACCTGTGCCCACATGTGGAAGATGGATGGCTGGAAAAGGCCAGAATCGATTTGTATTCGACACAAGCGAGATATGAGGGTAAACAGCAGCGGCTCTGCTGCTATTCAAGATGAAGAACAAAGATCCTGAAATCTAAGGTGGTGCGACTGCCTCCGCTGTCTTGCCCTAAACATACTGATCTTCACACAAACATGCTGGAACACAGCTTTATGTCTGACACATCAAAGTCTGATCAAGGCATGAAATGATGCACATCAGAATCTAATTAAAGGCTCAAAACATTTGATTCTGACAAGCGGGAAGAGGATCTCTAAAAGCCATTGGTTTTTTTTGTATTTGTTTTAAATTTTGACTAAAAATTATATGCTGAAAATCATTTAGATTACTTCTCAATTGTCAATTTTTTTTTGTTCTTCTATTGGCATTACAAAAATCCAAATCCTTAATAAGCAGCAGACGCCTGTGTGATATTTTTCCACTGTATTTTCCGGGGGTGAGGGTTAAGGGGTTTTAAAGTGCTAGCAATGTTTTTGCATGTTTCCACTCATATTTTGGCCTTTTACGCTGTGCAATGAGCTCCATGATTTTGAGGCTGGAGACCTCCATGCCATCACCCTAATTTTTGTCTCTCTCCATAGTTCCCATATTAAATTCTAGTTGTGGCCCTGCCTGGCCCACTCCATGATGTTAATCGCGGTTCTAAGTGTATTTTAAGAAACATAGATGTATACTGGCTTAATCAGTGTACATAATGTGTTTTTTACACTAAGTCACTATGGTTTTTTTCCCACTCCAAGTTATGAACAAAAAACCCAAAATGCTCTTTTTTAATGTGTTTTCACAAGTAGAATAAAAGACTCACAGTCCTCAAAATGTGTTTTATATCATCTCAGTCCAAATTAGTCTCGTTGATCAGTCCAAGTCGTTTTATTTATGCACTGCAGACATTTTGATGTTGTGAAGTGCTGCATTTCATTTTAAAGTTCTGGTTCTGTGCAAATCCTAGCTAACAACCAACAAGCACTGATGATTGAGTGAAATGTTGCCCTTGTTAATTCATGTTTTGTCTACCTGTTTCAGTCAAACTGATCGCCATGATTACAGGTCATTACAAACAGTACAGTTCAAATATGAGGTTTAATAATCTAAGATTCTTTCAGAGAAAAGCCAGCAGGATTGCTAGACAGATCAAACCCCCCATTTAAACACAGGGGACCTTTCAAGAGACTGGTGTTTAAAAAATGAGCAAATATCACGCAAAGTTAAATCAGAGACTTCTTTGCTATTAAATGTTTCAGGGAGGAGGCACTTTTCAAATGGGGTGACTAAAAAAAGAGATTAAACTTTAAAAATTATGTAGCTTTATGTTATGAAAACGATACCTACAAAGCAGGGATAAACCAATAAACTTTGGTTTCAGCCATAAACCAAAGTTTCTAGAACTGTTTCTTTGTTATTTTTTTCATAAAAAATATGAAGGCATATCTCAGGTGCACTATAAGAAAATATGGCAAGGTCTGATCTGAACTACGTTATCCTACGCTCAACATACATTTAAAACAGAACTCGATTTATAAAACACATGTAGTCTTTGTAAAAGAAAAAAAAATGTAAAAAGCGTTTTTATACATTTTTGACTTTAGCACACCGTAGGTGACAACAAGCATAAACATTCCCAGGTGGCAAGAAGCTAATTTGCAGTTTTGAAACTGATCATATCCAAACTGAATTATATTAAATTGAATTAGTTTGTCAAAAACATCTTTTATTTGCATAAGCAATTTATAAAAAAAAAGAAAAAAAAGAAGAACGACAAAGAATTTTACAAAAAGAGGAAATTTCTGAGCATTTTGTAGACAAATGGAGAGACAGAAAGGAAAGGTCAAACAAAACAGACAAATCATGTAAGATGCTCTGTCAACAAACAATAAATAACATTAAAACTGGAAGCAGCCTCACGCAGCAAAATAAACTACACTATACAGATCATCTCTTATCTTCTGTCAGGGGGGATAATTCAACTCCATCACCTTTTGTGATTTTTTTTTTAAATGCAAATCTTGTTTGCTTCTCTGCTTCAAGTTAAAGACTGGTTGTGAATGTCATGTGACTTTTGCAGAATGCTTGATTTCTGTCCAAGAGGCTGAGGATGATGTCCATAAATAAGATTCAATGACTATACGTGGACCCCATAATTAGACAAACCAAGCCCTCAGTCCATCTCAGAGACCGTTGTGATGTACTGGTGGCATTTACAACACTTGTTTTGTCTGTTTAATTTGAATATTTAATATATCTTCTTGCTTTGTTAGTTTTGATTTATTTTCCTTTTGCCATTCTAGGTCATTTATTGAAAAATGTTTGACCCATCATCCTGAAAGTGGAAAAAAAAAAAAAAAAGATTATCAGAACCAAAATGTGTTGTCCCAAGTCAAATGTCACCACTAGACCAGCCAGATTTGGGATTGTAATCGTGTTTATATGAAGTGATGCATCAGAATAAAAAGCAGTAAATGAAAGGAGGAAAAGCCTGCACAGCTCCACCGCTTGCATTTTCACCATTACCTGGAAGAGCTGGAGCGGTGAAGCGTCACCATATGGGAAGAGCCCAGAGAGGACGGCGTGGAGCAGAGGCAGAGATTAGGTAATGTGCATTTGGCTGCTGTGTCTCCGCTTTCTCCTGCAGCCTAACGCAGCCTCCCGGTCCTGATTGCGTTTTGCATATCTGTGTCACAGACAACCAGACGCTCGCGCCGCCGACAGAACTCGCTGTGTTATCAGGATGATTTCTGTGGGCCTTCTATGAGATTGTAGCTACACTTTCTCCCAGCCCTCTAACACAATACCCACTTGGTAGGAATAATTTAATTTGCTGAGATTTTTTTCCACACACATTATCTACAGAAACAAACACTTGAGCAATCACTTAGTAATTTTGTTTAGGCTATCCAAAGAGATTAAGTAAATCACTTCTCAGCTGAAAAATTAAAGAAGGGGGAAGAAGAAGAAAAAAAGTGGGACTCTGGATAGCGTCGCAGTGAGTGACTTCTCAAAGCTGCACACTTAATTTGTGTCACTCACAAAAGTTGCTGGCGATTCCTGCTCCTCCACTGGTTCATGATGCCTCAAGAGGAGGGTGGTAATCACTGCAATTATGCTCTTCTAATTAAGGCTTTGCTTGGTAGTGTCTTAATGGACCGCACAATACTGACAAATTAATCCATCCCTAGATAATAAATCTGATTTGACAAAGCACAAAATCATTAACCTTCTGACCCACCGTGTCCAGCAGAGTGTGAGATGCAGTGACTGCTGACAGATGTTAGGACGGCGACTCTTCCTGGCTGTCTTTGAAACAAATACTTTCAGAATGTCAGCCGTTTTCCTATCGTTTTTTGTTGCCCATATTTATAATGTTAGCTTTAAAAACTTTAAACCAACAAAGGGGGATCTGTTCAAGGTTACGCATAGTTGAGCAGTTTTTGTTTTCCTTCTGATTTGATATTTTGCACATAAAGTTCAATTTTGACATTTACTGGTCAGAGTGTCACACATTGTGATTTCAGCAGAGTTTCTCTGCTTAGTTTTTTTTTTTTTTTTTTAAAGACTTTCTCCAACCATCTATATTCGTGGAGTACACAAGTAATAGTTGTCTTGTCAATAGATTATCCTGCTTTTGTCAGAATATCGGAGTAATGGGAGTTTGAATACATACTTAAAAAGAAAAAAAGAACATTCCAAAATATTTGTGTAAAAAAAGTTTCAAAACAGTATTCTTCCAGTTTACAATTCTGCTAAAGTTTGTGATGAGTTATAGTGCAAAATTACAAAAAATAAAAATTAAAAAATCACTTAGGTTTATATTTGTAATGACTAATTGTGGAGTAGTTATAGAGGGAGGAACCGTACACATTTACACACTGAATGATCTGTGCCTCTTAATGCTTCACAGCGCTGCTCCCTCTTTGTTTTGTTTTTTTTTAGTTTTTTTTTTAGTATTTTCCACATTGCTGCTGTCGCTCTTTCTCCACCTACATGTTCACAGCACAGATAACCCCTTTTTGCTAGAGGCTGTTAAAAACCCGTTCTGGGAAATACAGGAAATTGCAAAGTGATGCAAAAGCTGGTGGGGAAAAAAAGCAACCAGGGAGGAAATAGGTACACAATAAATGTAAATT
The DNA here is from genome assembly GCF_000485575.1 of Poecilia formosa. Classification (NCBI taxonomy): domain Eukaryota; kingdom Metazoa; phylum Chordata; class Actinopteri; order Cyprinodontiformes; family Poeciliidae; genus Poecilia; species Poecilia formosa. Next base: position 500,190 of record NW_006800215.1, read on the forward strand.
ATAACACCTACACTGCTGGTAGACAACTTGAGAAAACAGACAGTGCTGATGTAGAACAGAGTCAAACAATCTGAAGGAACATTTATGTCAACAAATCCCAACATCGTTCAGAATCTTTTAAATATGCACATAAACAGCACCGTCCAGAAGTAACCATAACCTTTGAACCTTTCACATTTTGCGGAAGACTTCTTTATGTTTTATTGAGTTTAGTGTGATAAAGCCAGACTGAAGTAAGGTAATTGTAAAGGGGATGAAAATGATGCAAGGTGTTTTTACAAGCTGAAAAACCAAACACTCACCCCTCCACCCCCCCAACTCCAGAAATGATCAGAACACAAACACAAATGAAACCCAAACAGCCTTGGATCGTGACACATTCAGGTCAACGAGCCTGTCACATTTTAAAGTCACTTACATCTCCTTTCTTTCCCCACTCTGGTGCTCACTTTTATTTTCTTTGAGTCATCTTAACCCCGTTTACGTTCTTAACTGCACTCAGCTGTAAGCAACGCGGTTCAGTCCCTGTTTATGTTAACAAGCAATAAATTAGGCGTACCCAACGCAGCGACTGGTGAACGCACACGACTGCTGATAGGACACGGTGAACACGTCTGCTTTGCAAAAGTGGTGCTATTAGATTGAGTCTTGGCATCTGCAAGAACTCAGATCTGAGTCAGAACCGGAACGTCTCGATCATGTTCCAGACCAGCCATTTTAAACACAAACTGATAGTTTGACAATTTCTTATTTACTAGAAATCTTTCACAATTCTATCGTGAATAAGGGCATGGAAAAGAAAACTGTTGAAAATTAAATAATTATTTTTAAATGTTTCTGAGTGAGCTGATAAGAACATGAGATGTTAGCACACATCTAATCTGCAGTGATCTAGTGGTAGCTTACCGTTTCTTAAAATATTTATCTTCCGTGACATCTGACACTACAAAAGCAACTAACCCACCACCAACGTTGACGTTTGGGTTTGCTCTGCCGGTCATTTTAAGGACGACTCGCTTGATGCAAACGTTATTGACGTGGGGTCCGAGCGGTCTTTTGCAGAGCCGTCCTCTAAGGTTTCTGCTTTGCGATGACAACAATAAATAAAACTTGGCGCCGATGTAATTCAGTTGAAAAGGAACGTTCCACTTTCTCTCAAAGCGACAAAGCTTTCCACTCTCACATATATGCATTCTTAATAATTCATTGTGCTCCTGGGAGCAGAGGAATGATCTACAATGTGGCCCATACTGGGAATAGCACTTAGACCTCATCCTAGATATTGTTTGTTTGGTGCATAGTCAATATGGTGGCAGCTCTATCTGTGTGATTGATACGGCCCTCTGCACAGACCCCAGCTTTCCATTAGAGGAAAATGCCTCCCACTGATTTATGGTGTCATGCAAGCTGCTCATTTCCTCATAATGCTTTGTTGTTGTTTTTTTTTTTACTGTGGTTACAGCTTGACTCCGCCTCTTGCTGAACAAAAAGTTCAGTTCAATTATCTACACCTCCATATTATCCTCTAATGCTCTGGATTAGATAAATCTTTCACAAAGCTGTTGCTATTTTGGGACACAATCGGCGTGTTTGATGCACCTTTGTTCATTTACTGTATCGGCTGATTTGTGCCAGAAACACCTCGGTAAGCCGGGTGGGCTTCCGTGGTCATGAGCTGCAAGTTCCTCTTGGCAGAGGACCACGAGGGACAGCAGCAAACATCTGTTACTGGAGCAGCGGGTGTTCCCAGAAACGCAGACAGAGCCACCGGAGTTACAATGTGTGCTTGTTTGTGTGTCGGTGTTTATGTCCACTCAGTCACTCATCAGCCAAAAGGCCATATGGACACAGATTTATTTATTTTTTTCCCAGAAACGAGCGACCTCTATCTCTTTGCAGATTCTACAGTAGCTTTTGTTAGCAGCACTGGCTGCCGTCCGTGCGTTACTTTTGATCATCTGAATGAATGAAGCTGCTCCTTGACTCTTGTAGTACACCTCTCTGTCCTTGACTGAACCTTTTTGTGAAGACAAGAGAAACCGCTTCAGCACATGTAAGTGAATGTGCATTTAAGTCAGAAGGGGAAACGTGCCTCGGCGTTTTATACTGACATTTCCAATTCATTGTGCATGTTTGTGATTGTAACTAATGTGCAGTGATGCACACAGCACAGTCCCAGGGAGAGGAAATGGCTCCCTCACGGATCCGTGGTTCCTGAGCAAAAGGAAGCAAGGCTAATTAAATTCTCCAGTCTGATGGTTAAAATACGCGTGTAATGGCCAAAGTGCGGCAGATACTTGACTCCTGGCAAGGGGCCAGGTTCAGATCGGCTGAACAATTGGCAAACAATTAACTGAGCTTTGTAGTTTCACATTTAAATTGTTCCACTGTCCAAAACAGATCGCTGTATGAACAATTTCATCCCCTCATAGAAAGGCAATATTGACTGCATGTTTGTACAGAACAAGACTTTTTTATTTTATTTTAAAATGACTGTTAAAATTTAGAAGAATAAATAGATTTTTACAAATGTGTTAAAAAAAAAAGTGTTTCAAAATGTTGAAAACCTTAAAATTGGTAGAATGAGCCTGTTCACCTTCCTGATATTGGTACTTATGTATATGAGTTGGTTGGAGCCCATTGATAACTGCTTGTAGTTCAGGTTTACTTTAAATTTGCTTTTAAAATTTAGAACCAAATTAAAATGCAATATTTTTCAACTTTGGAAACTGCCTTGCCTTGTTTTTGGTAGAACACCGATATTTACCTTACTGGCACCGTTACTCATTTCCTGTAGGTATAAATTACAAGGCAAAATTACACCTAGCCAGAAGTTGTTGGCAGCTTCTATTTATACATTAGTAAAACTACCTAGTTGAGTCACGAGGCACTAAAATAAACAGTGGAATGCCTGAATAGACTTGGTTATTATTCCTGGAGCAAAACATGATACTTTGCGGCTGGAACAGCAACTGGGAACGAGTCTGAAAAAGCTTTTGCACAACCAGCCTATCGTTTGCCTCATAATTGCAGTAGGCCGTATGGAAGTGAAACTGTTGCTATTATAGAGAGGCACATTGTTTACTCATATCTCCACCCAAACTGACAAGACGCTGCTGCTGTTCTCCTTCAGGTTCCCGATGCAACGTTTACTTTGTAATTTGGGGGACTGCACAGTTTCACATCATTGAAGTTTTATAATTGGAAGAACTGCACAGTGTTAGGAGTGCATTATGAGTCTTAGAATATTGTATTGCAGTTTCATAAGGTGAAAGTAATTTTTTTTACAGCTGGTATATCTTTGATAAAACTTTCAATTGTGTCTGGTGTTTGAGATTATATGTATAAATTTACCGCCATTGAATCTGGTGTGAAATGATATTGTCGGGTGTTTATGTCCAGTGTGTCACACAGGAAACAGCTGCAGTAGAGTTGCTCAGATCTTTTCCTTCTCATTTATCTCTCTTTTCGTCCATGAGTAACCTGTATAAATTAGGTGACACTGACAGGGAAATAGACAGGTTTACCTTTTGATTCCAACTCCGCCCCACAGCAAGACAGCAAAGCACCGAAATCACTGCGTATACAGCCGTGGTCCTTCTATCTGCCTCGTATTCTTTTCTCTCACAGTTTGTGAACGAGATTTCCAGATATTAGACCTCCACGACGGGGAGCGGCATTTCAGTTCCACTTTAAAGCTGTCAATCCAGTTTTTTTGGACCCTGGCCTAAAACCTGCCTCACTTGTCTTAAGTCCAACAAATTCTCAAAAAGACTCTGACAATGCCAACCAAGCTCAGAATCAGTTTGCACAGTACAAGCAAATCTTAGACTTCTGAAATAATCCTCAAAAAGTACAATGAAGGGAAGAGTTTTAAAAACTTCTGCAAGTTCTGTTACTCAGACAGGACGCCTCCGGGGCGTCGCCTTTGAGAGGTGTTCCAGGCACAATTGAGGACACTGGTGTGGCCGACTCAAAGCTTGCAGGTGAGACCTTATGTCCCTTCTGGCCAGAAAACACAACGGGATCCTCCAGAAAGAGCTGCAGAGTGTTGCTCTCTCTTGAATGGATGGACGTCGAATGAAACCCCCTTTTTATAGTCATATTTATTTTCCGTTTGCACCGCTACGATGTAAATGTCAAATATGTCACATTTATTGACCAACTCACTTAGAGTGACACTTTTGAGACGTTAAGTGTCTCGATGGGTGATAAGCATTTTTGCTCCCTTCAGAATCTCATCTGAGCATGTTGGTGTTTCTTTTCCTCCCTATCTCAGCAAGGCAACAGTGTCCTTGGAGGGCAAAGCAAGAAGATCGAAGTGTCCATGCTTTCTCCACTCATCAAGTGTTGCATCAAGCCTAGCTGGAATCCTCCGTCTTTGTCTCCGGCGCAGTGTTGTGGTGTGCTAATGGATTTTGCAACAGGGGCACATCCCTAGGTGGTCCGAGGATGCAATTATGCCAGTAATAGTAGTGCCACTGTAAAATGAAAACATCAGCAGGAGCGAAAATGAGCATATACAAGATCCCAGCAGTATGACAAGTTTAATCGCGTGTCTCTAATGCTAACCTCAAATAACATCCTAAGTTCACAGTTGGATATACACTGTATTGCCCTGATTATGAAGACAGATATCATATTTCAAGATTCCCATTTCCAATTTCGAGATGACGCTTTGCTGATAATTATGGGAATGTGGGTGTAGCAGAAAATTAGTTTTATTCTATTAAAGTCGGTCAATGACGTAACAAATTTTCGAACTCACTCAGCATAAACCTTAAGCTTTTGCTGTGACTTTCCCTTCCAGATGGTGACCTTTGCTATATCAACTTATTTAGACAAATGTATGAAGGACAAAAAGTGATCAGTGGTTTACTTTTGACAAAATGGTTTGCAAATGGTAAATGGCCTGTAGTTTTGGAGCTATGGTGCTTTATCTTGTAAGGAGGATTTACTCTACATTTTACACTACATTCAGTCATTCACTCATTCATTCATTCACTCATTCATACGCTGATGGTGGTACGTTGCTCAACGACACAACTGAGCAAAGCAGCAGATCAAACCACCAACCTACCATTTACAAAGTTGGTAACTTTAAATCTCATATCTGACAAAAATAATCTCCAAGTATAAATTAAACATACTGTTCATTAAGTCCACATTTCTGCATTGAAAGTTATTTTTACATTTTTTTTCCCCCCCTGATGTAATATTCAAACCTTAAATGTCATTTTTCCATTAGCTGTAAGTGAAAAATCATTATAATTAACAGAAAAAAAGGCTTGAAAACATCAGCCTGTGTGTAGTTAATCAACATAATGTCTCTCACTTAGGGATTTGAGTTGCTAAAATAAATGAACTATTTAATAATATTCTAATTTATACAGTGTGAATAACATTTCAGACTGCAGGTTGAAGTTTGGCATTTGTTCAGTTAGAGAAACTGAAAAAAATAACTTTAAACTTGTGCCACCGAAGCCTTGGTTTAAAAAAAAAATCACTGCATGTTGTATCATGAGTCAACCTGTTAAAAAAAACACCTTAAGTGAATTGTTCAATTTCGAAAAGTAAAGTGAATGATGACTTTCAGGCTGATTATTAGTGTATGTAAAATTTTGACCACAGCTGTACATTTTAGCATTTTTGTTCTTTTTAAGATCAGCTATAATTCTATTGTTATTCTCAAACTGAGTGCAAAAATAGACAAAAGCCACTCATGTCATTCAGAAAATAAACATTTGCAAATGAGACATAATGCAGCCATTTTTCTGCACTTTGAGTGGACAAAGATTTTCTGCACCAAGTCATTTTCAATGATACCCATTTCTGCTCTCCTATCTGTGCCGTTTACCAATAGTACATGTGTGTGAATAGATGCCCGTGGGAAATTAAAAAAATAATAACCTTAAACAATCTATGATGATAAAAAGCAGAATATTTCCAAGGCAATAAAACGGCGCAAATCCATTTTCAGTATTTGTTTCCCACAACCTGAGTTGGGAGGATTACTGCGCTCCTAAAAAAAAAAGAAAAAAGAAAGAAATCACACAAAGATAGTAATTAGGATTCAAGATCTGCAAAATCAAATTTACAATAGGAAGTCTGAGAATAATTTGAAGCATGTAGGGAGTGTATCTAAGACGACAGGTCATTTGGGGCCGGCGGGAAAGAGAATGCAGGCTTGTGATTTTCCAAATTACAGTCATAAAGTTTTATAATTGTTTTGTCTTAGAATATTAAGCTGGAAAAAGAAGAAAAATGCAATATTACAAACTCATTTATACAGAACGATACCTCATTTACGAGGTTTTTATGGCGCACACAATCGGCTGAAAATTATGATGAATTCTGTTCTCAAATCCGCAGAGAGACGAGTTCAAGTAAATTAGCGTAGATATTTAACAAAATTAAAATTTCTTCTTGCAAGTGTATTTCACATTCCAGTAGCTGCTCTTTTATAGTTTGCCTCATCCTGTGTGTGGACGCCTGGGGAGTGTGATGGATTTGACTCCAGTGAATCATTCCTGTGTTAATTTGGCAACATGTTTAGAAAATTATCTTACTGAAAGACAAAATAATCCACAGTTTTATTTTTTGTTTGTTTTGATGTGGAATGTATAATTCGATATAAAAAATAATATGTGCTGGTATTTCAAAGAGAACATTATTCCATGCATGATTCTCAGCTCCATGTGTGAAAAGGCCCACAGCATGATACCTCCTCTGTAGTTACATAACAGTAGGCATGAAGTGCTCCCTCATAAATTGTTTTGTAAGTACCGGTAACTGCACCACCAAAAAAAAAAAAAAAATCTTACTCTGGATAAATTTATTTTAAGTAGCTGTACAAATGTTGTGGAGATTGTAGGGTCGAACACCTTTAGTTCGGACCAGTTTACTTTAGACTCAGAGGTATAATTCAGGGTTTAGAAAGTTATAAGCACTAAATATCTAACCTGCAGCAGCTCTTTGGCATCGGCGTTTTGTGTGAACCCAGAGTAGTTTGTCCTGGAGGCTGATGGCTAGCCCAAAGGGGACGAGAGGCAGAAGGAGGCACATCATCAATGTACTTCCTGTGTGAAAACATATGTTTAAAACATAACATGTAAAACATATCCACTAGAAAAATGTATATAAAAGTGTTCATTTTAACCACTACAACAATATTGCTTTCAAAAAGCTTGATCTATTATAAAAATCTGTTACGTTCCATTTTTGGATAGCGTTTCTTTCACTCAGGACGATTTGCGGCTCGTTTGCTTCAACAGCCAGTTTCTGTAGACGATCTTTGACTTCTGTGTAAATAAACACTCAAACCAACCTCCATTTGACAATGTTATAGTTAACTAAACAGTGTTTTCATAAACTTTTATTTATTATTATTTTTATGTAAGTGATTTTAAGATGATTTTTAAGCACATACCTCTTTGGACCAGTGGCTAACGTCAGCTTTTGCGACCAACTAATTTTCATTCATACCAAATGGAGACTCCAAAAGACTTTACATGACTGCCTATACTTTAAGTAGAATAAATACAATTAAAGGCAACATGAAAGGTTTGTTACATATGAAGTCAACCTCCATGTGAGACATCTTACACAAAAAGCTCTTTTCGACTGAAATTCTGTCCGACTCTTTAACAAAGTGAAAGGTTTGACCTGGAGAAGGTAATTGAGAAAAAAAGGCCACTGACTTACCAAAAGATGGAGTTGGAAAACAGTATAAGGCCAGGAGGCTTTGGACAATAGCTCCCCACTCAAAGGAGAGCTGAAAAGGATCTTGTGATTGCCACCATCAAAAAAGATACTTGGTTGCTTTTGGACAGGATGACTGGTCTTCTCAGAGAGTAAGAGGGTGCCTGTGATGGTTCTTCACTATTTTTTTGCTTAGTTTTGTTTTGGTTTGTTTGATGGTAATAAAATTATTGTTACACTCTGTAGAAGAAGAAAAATGGTTTGTGCGTGCACACGTAATAAACAGACTTGAACAGTTTCAAGCTGAGTCACATTCAGGGCTTGAAGGGCAACTTTAATGAGAAATGCTTTTTTTTCTTTTTTTCTTTTTTTTTTTGGACAATAATAGGTTACACATACTATCATTTAGACTATCTGATGCTGACCAGATTCGAGGCAGAAACATTGCATGACAATGATTTTTCTTTCGCCTTTTTGCCCTCATAGGAATGACTTTAAAATTACTTTCCATCTCAAGGAGACATCGCAGTCTGACAGCCTCACCATGGACTGTACAATTACTGTCAAGGATGCAGTCAGAGCAACACGAAGTGCTGGAATGCAAACTGTTCTTAGCTCCCCGTACTGGGTGGAAAGTAGCAACAGAGAGGCAGGAAGCTGTCAGTAAAACACGAGCGCCCACAAGGCAAACATGCAAAAGAAATGCTGGTTTTACGTTAATGCGAGTCAAAAGCAGCTTTGCATGGGTTCAAATAAAGATGCAACATCCGGCAGCAAGCAATGCTGCAAAGTGAAGAAGATCGCTGCTGTTTCAATAAATCCTTAATTAGATTTGTTAGAAAATGTTCAAATGTATTTCAGAAGTTGGATAAAAATGTTGAGTCTCACAATTCGCCTTTCTGGAGATGAACGGAAATTGAAAACGGATTTATAGGTTGCAACAGGAAAAAAGCCTTTAAAGCTCACTTGTTTATCATAATATGAATGGCGTGTGAATTTGCACTCACTGTCCACTTTTAAAAAGGGACACACAGTAGAAAATGTGAAACGTGTGTGCCCTGAAGAAAAATATAAAATGTCTGCTGGGTGCCAGTTTTTGGATAGCTGCAGTTTATCTGGGCGACGATGTCAGACGAAGATGTCCGTCCTTTATCCTGCTGGTTACACTCTCCACTTTGTTATTTTTACATAGTACATCAAAGCTTATTGAAGACAGAATACACTTTTCATCATTTTTATACTTCACATACAGAACTATGAAAGTGAATAAACAAGATTAGATAACCATGACTGTTTCAGGAAATTTGTCTGACCGTCACTGAGGAGGAGCACAACAACCACAGGTCCAGTTTCTGTTCATTTCTAAATGAATGGTGAGATTTTTATTTATTTATTTTTTCAGCTTATTAAACCTGGCACCATCGATAACTTTTTAACTAACCAAAATGTAAATTCTATCCTACTTAGCCGGAGGGAAAATAATGCAACCAAGTCTTCAAACTCCATCAATGCCAAAATTATGTATCTCATTAACTTAATTAGTTGCAGGTGCTGTTTCAGAACAACTGAGGTAACATTGGCCCTGTTTTGTTGGTTCGGTCTCTGAAGAAGAATGCTCAGTTTGATCAATATGCGCTGATATTCGGTTTTAGCTGCAGAAATCCCTTCGATATTGATTAATAAACAGGTTTGGCAGAGTGAGGCTCAACCAAACATCAGTGTGTCCCCTCTTTACTTTCGAGTCAATGAGTCAGCTCAGGTCCCCTCATGTAAACCTGAGTAGGTCTGCACTGTAAAAAAAAAAAAAAGTGTCAAATTTACAGTAAAATAATGGCAGGTGTATAAATACTGGCAACCACACTTGCTGGTGTTTTACCATAAATTACAGATTTTTTTTTTTATTTTTTTTTTTACAGTGTGCCAAAAATGTCTACCAATATGTGGCCATTGTTGAAGTGCTAACATTTTAAATAATAGAAGAAAGTCAAAGTGAGTATTGTTAGGTACAAATGGTACAGGTGCATGTTTGAACCATGAATAAACCTGACACGTGCAGATAAACATTTTATCTGATCTCCTGGATCAGAACCTTCTGATTGAATTTGGATCAAATTAGATCAAGTTAGATTTTTGGATTCTGAACTCAAACGTCTTGATTTTGAAGTTCATCATGAAGGTTGAAATGTTTTATGTTTCAGTCCAGGAAAGAAGCTTCTAATGTCGTCTTTTGAATTGCGACGGTTCAAGAAATATTCATGTAGGTAACTGTCACACGTGTTTGTGGTGGCTTCTGGAAAACTGAGTCCAGTTGCTGTTCACACCTTGTGAATTGCTCACAAATTAATTTGACCCACAATCCTCTTAAGCAATTTTCCCTGTTGCTTGTGCACCTTTTTCTTCCACACTTTTTCCTTCCACTCAATTTTCCATCAACACAAGGAGAACGGAACATTTTCAACACAACTTTGCCTCTTCGTGAGCGGTATTAAACTCCCAGTCTTCTTCCCGTTGGCTTCGTAGAACATAACATTTACGTAACAAAAATGTCTTGGATAATATTTTAAGCTTTTGTTCCTCAGAAACAAATACTTGGTATGTTACATTCTGCATGTGCCGAATCTGTTTATCATTCACTTTTGAATGGAATGTGCACAACCACGACTTTACGAGACATTTCCCTCTGATATAAGTTAAATGTGTATCAATAAGAAGCAGAGTAGCGGTTGCCTGCTGTGGTCAGTTCTGCGGCAGCGTCCCTCGGGCCGCCTGCAACTCAGGCCCTCTCTGCTGGAGCTTCTCCAGGCCGTCCTCCCTCCACCTGTTCACCCAGCTGTGATGGAGCTGCTCCAACCCTCCTCTAAGCTTTCTGTCATCATCAAGGAAGGGGAACAAACTTCACTCCAGCTCTATTTGTTTCTGTAAATCAATAGGAGACATGATGGAAAGGTGCAGATAATAGAACAGGATAGTGTGCTGGGCCTGATAAAGTGGCTTATCAGCAGATTATAGATGCTGCGGTATTCCGACAGGTGGACGCCTTATCTCCCTGATTAGGAATTGACTCATATGATTTGGATCATACAAACCTGTATTTTGTCTGTCTTGACCCAGTTCCCAGCTGCTGCTGCTGCTGCTGCTGCTTTCTTCAGGCTCTCTCCAACTGGAGGCTCTTGTTCTGCAGGTGTTGTTATAAGCTGTGCACAGGAATCCTACCAAACAAACATCCTTATTCATGTCTGCTTGTGTTCTCCCATTTGGATGCTTATCACAGGTGGGATTCTGCCTGCTCGGCAAAACTCTGGCATTTGACTTGACTGGCTCATTACAGGAAGATGCATGAATATTAAAAGCACTGTCACAGCTCACTGCTGGTGACTGGCAGATCCATTCGGAGCCGCCTGCTTTGTCACAAACGGGACGGAGAAAGTGAGCATGACGACGATCAATAAGTTCCGTCTGTGATTGTTGATTCGAACCAGCGGTTTACTTTTGTGACACTGACAGAAAATGAGGCCACGTGATGCATATCAATCACAGCAGGAACGGAGAGTGAAAGCACTGTATGGAGTGTAAGATGAGCTAGGAAAGACGTCTAGGCTTCCAAAAGAAAGCAAACGACGGGGCTGGTTATTTTTATGTGTTTATCGTTGATGCTGGTTTTGGGGTTTGAATTTTAGAAAAGATGGATTTGGTTTGCGTGGATGTGCTCGGAGTTGGCGGTGGCAGACACTGTGTTGCAGAAAAAAAAGAAAGAAAGAAAAACAAAACTAAACAAACAGATAAAAGAGAGCTGGCTGTGTGCTGCGTATGCAGGACTGCTCCGGCGCTGATAGCAGGAGGAAGAATGTCGCCCAAACTGCTCAGTATAAATGGACAATCAAACCCGCTGCACAATATGCTGATGAACAAGCACAGCTACAATGGTCTGGAGCTCGGCAGAAATGACTGTGCGATGAGGATTTGGATGGGAGGCGACTCCGGCCTGCAGCGACTTTACAGCGGGGTCTCCTGCGTACCACAAGTTTCAGTCTTATGATTTGTGTCATCTTCAAACTTCTTTTCATACATTAAACACACAAACGTTGATTTATTTTGGGGGATTTTATGTAATAGACCAGCACAAAGTAACACCATGACGGACAAGGAAGGAAAAAACGTACCTGTGGTTTTTTGTAGCATTGTTTTGCAGAACAATGCAGTTCATCAGAGTATTCACCCAGGTGGCCAAACGGATAAAACATTTCAGATTTTTATTTTTGAAAACATTACAAAACCATCTTATTTTTTTCCTTGCATTTCACAATTATTTGCTACTTTGTTGTACTTTTCTACTTTGCTAATTTGTGCTGTTGTATCACATAGAATAGCAATAAGTTTGTATGTGTGACAAAGTGTTAAAATAAAAAATAAAAAAAACATGCTTTCTCCGGCTTATTGATCAAATCTGACCTGGTTAGGTCTAAACATGTACAGTTAATAAATCCATAAGCCTTAAATAATTCAGTTTAAGCTTTCAGTGTCTCATAACTCCTTAAAAATAAAAACATCTCGAGAGGAAACGGTGGATTAAAAAGAACATATCTTAAATATCTTGGAAATATTTCAGATATTTAAAACAAAACAACTAATCAATAATTATCAATGTCAACTGATAGCAAACCCTATTGTGGTATGTATTTCAGCCATATTGTCCAGTCTTAGGAAGCTGCTTCTTATACCAGCTCCTGACATCGGTCTGAGGAAAGTTTAAACCACACTTCATCTCCAGCAGAGAGATGTTTGAGGATTTTTCAAAAGATGTTTTCATGTCCAAATAATTCAGTTTTGCTCTCTGTAAGAAGAACATTATTCCAGAAATACAAAGTATTTCATACCTCTTATTATTATCGCCGTTGTTTTAATTCATCATGAAAAGTTAGATTTAAAGCTCCTGTCCTTCCTGGTGTCAGCTGGTTTTCTATAGACCAGCTGAGCCTAAATGTACCTCCTTTAGGCTCTGAGGTACATTCGGCTTCTTCAGGCTATGCTCTAATGCCAGCGGGTGGGTGATACTTTTACAGAGACACCTGCTGGGGTAATGGTGGGAGGCTTAATTACAAGCTGAAAAGGACAATATGGAGAATCATTTCACTTGTTACGATTTCGTCACAGGAGGCCACTGTGTTCCTGCACCTCCTGCCTGAAGACACCAGCAAGTTCGGGATGTTGTTCAGTGCAGTTCAGCCAGAATGCCATTTCCACGCACACATGCACTTACAGCGGTGCGGCTTGAGTCTCGTGGTAACTTGAAATCACAAAACTAAATGGGTATTCATTACTGCACAAACTGACGTCATAATTCTGTCCTGTCTTCAGGACTCCTCCAAGTGTTTCTGAATTAAACATGAGCACAGAATGAGCCCATATTATGTCCCAGTACCGCTGAACAGCGTATAAAGAGCATACATTAAATAGAAAGCCAGTGGCTTAAATGGAAACTTGTCGTTCACATCTGCACATACTGAGACTACAGGAACTATTGAGATAAATGTTCATAATTACTAAAAGGAGGGTAGAAGATAAAAAAAAAACCCACACAAATCAGAGAAACATTATAAGTTTGTAACATTAAAACAAGATCACCGATCTCTTATTTGTCACAGGACATTTATTACACAACAATACAATGATTAAAGGAAAAAAAGACAGGAGGGAAATTCCTATGTTGGGAATAGACTTATTTCCACTTTAGACTGAATTACCGTATTTTCCACACTATAAGGCAAACCTTCAATGAATGGCCTATTTCAGGACTTTCTTCATACGTATAAGGCGCACAGAGTAGATGCTACAGTTCGTCCCATATTGAACCTATACGGGACACGAATTGTTCTGTGCTCTGCAAATGTGGATGTGTAATAATAAAGTACTTTATATTGTAGGCTGCCCAACACCGTTTCATTTACGGTGTTGCGATATTGTGCCCAATTGCTTTCTGGGTAACACAGACCAATCTACACGCTGCCGCCGCAGTCTCTGTCTCTCTTATGTATCTTACTTTTGACAGAGTGAAAGAATTACATATGAATAATAGTCTTTACCACCTGTGTGTAACTTTGCTGGTGAATGTTATAACACATAATATAAGTTTTATAATATGTGTTATATTTCTAATATAGGCCCTTGTGTCAGATAATCTAAGTCAATGTTAGAGAATAATTATTATTTTTTTAGATTTACAGACTCTCAGCCTTCATAGCGGGGCTGAACCCGTATTACACCAAGCACTATAGCTAATATTAGCTGGTATCTCGCCGGTGGACATAAATACAGTAAAGTAATATTCTAGTCACAAAATATAGACAATAATATGTCCATCTTACTTGTGAAATGTTGTTTGTGGAGCCCTCACATCAATAGTCATTGATCCGAACAACAATATCCCTCAGTGCTGAGGCATCTTCTATTGTCTTGGTTGAGCAAAGGAGGAGGGACGACTGCTCCAAGATGGCCACCGTATTTCCTGCACTGGAGCAGCCAATGCGGGGTCTACTCTTATATTATGTCTATGTTTAAATGTATAGGGGCTGGTCCCTTGGTAACCCTAGTCGAAGCACCCCAGATGAATGTCTACAGCCACTTTGTTGATATAAAGAATATGAACAAAACAGTCCGACTCCGGTCGGCGAGGAGACCTGCAGACGACCTGATTCTAGACGGTCGGTAGGTAGATAGGTCATCCATCCATCCATCCATCCATCCATCCATCCATCCATTTTCTTCCGCTTATCCGGGGTCGGGTTGTGGGGGCAGCAGCTTCAGAAGGGAGGCCCAGACTTCCCTCTCCCCAGTCACTTCTTCCAGCTCCTCCGGGGGAACCCCAAGGCATTCCCAGGCCAGCCGAGAAAGGTAGTCCCTCCAGCGTGTCCTGGGTCTTCCCCGGGGTCTCCTCCCGGTGGGACGTGCCCGGAACACCTCACGAGGAGGCATCCTGACCAGATGCCCGAGCCACCTCAACTGGCTCCTCTCGACGTGGAGGAGAAGCGGCTCTACTCTGAGTCCCTCCCAGATGACCGAGCTTCTCATCCTATCTCTAAGGGAGAGGCCAGCCACCCTGTGGAGAAAACCCATTTCGGCCGCTTGTATCCGGGACCTCGTTCTTTCGGTCATGACCCAAAGCTCATGACCATAGATGAGGGTAGGAACGTAGATCGACCGGTAAATCGAGAGCTTCGCTTTTTTACTCAGCTCTCTAGATAGGTCAGTCAAACTTTATTAACAAACCAGCGTTCTGACAACTATCCCAGCATGCACCACGCGCTTCTTCTTCTGCGGGCGAAAATGAAGTCGGCGGCTGCTTACCGTAGTTGTTAGACCTGTTGTGGCTCAATATTGGTCCATATATAAGGCGCACCGGATTATAAGGCGCACTGTCGGCTTTTGAGGAAATTGAAGGTTTTTTAGGTGCGCCTTATAGTGTGGAAAATACGGTAGTAGCCATAGCAAATGGAGGACAAATACGTGACCTGCTTCCTTTAAAGATATTACAGGAAAATTCACAACTTTCCCTCTGGCGTCTTTGTAGAATGATCCTCAAGACCCCAGAGCTTTTAACCTATGGATATTCAACAATGCCGAAAAATTCAAGTAATGTTAGGAAATACAAACTGAAGAAAATACGATTTAGAAGATTTCCCCTTTTCAAACTTCATTTAGTGTGGTGTGCTCCTGACTGTTGAGGTGAGAGCAAAACCTATTTTAGGATCCAAAGATATCTGTGATTTACTCAGAAGGAAGCGTGCACTAGTATCTGCTAAGGGGTTTGAAGATGTCTGAGAAATACTGGAAACCAGCTGTTCCACTGTAATAAATTGAAAGTGGAGGCCAGTCAGAACAATTGCCAACACACTAAAGTCTGTCTTAGCAAGTTCATTAGGAGGTGTCTATCAATGCTTTAGCTCACAGAGAAAAACATTGATAGACAAACCTGTCGGAACTGAGTTATGTGAATATGACAAGAAGACATTTTTGGCATAAAGCAACAGAGTTTTCTGGAAACGAACCAACCAGCTAAGAAGCATGGGGCTGGATGTGTCATGGTGTGGAGACGCTTTGCTGCTGCTGGACACTCTTTAACAAAAATAATTACAAAAGATTAGACAAGAAAAATTTGCTTTTAACAAACTCATTTAAGGTGCTTCCTATTTTTTTATATGACTGTTCATTATGTTAGAACACATATACCTTTATACCCCAGTGTTGCCTGACCTTTGCTTCTGAACAACCTTTACTGTGCAGGAACCAGAGTTAGCTAAATCCAAGTCTTTAGACAGCTGTGTATTACAGTGTCACTTTATTTGTCCACGATGATCACCTTAAATGGGTGGTAATTAGATTTTGTCACCACAGTGCTGTTCCAATTTTCTCATTTAACATTCATCTCACTGCCTGTCCCCGTTTGACTCGATTATTATCCTCTTGTAATGCTAAGATGGGATCCTGATGGGCAGCGCCGAACAGCTGACTCTGAGCTCCTACTGTTAATCTGCACTGTCAGGTTATTTTTAAGACAGGATAATGTGCTTTATTGTTCGATTATTAGCCAAGTCAGGCTGGTGTTTGGACAAGACTGTTCTGACAATTTACAAGACAAGATTTAAAGCCGTTTCTCACTTGTTCCTGTCCACATACGTTTTTCCAAGTATATCAACTGAATACGTTTGTCTCAAGGAACAGATTTAAAGATCAGAAAATCAGCCCCAAGGTTTTGGCTCTGGATTAATGAATAAGCCGTTGCTTTCAGTGAGTCACTGTATGGATGCCATGTGTCGTGTCGTCTCTCTCCCTGCTGCCTCATCTCTGACATCTACAGATGTGCTTTCTGATCTGCTGTTCACTGTAGTTTAAAGACTAATGCTAGATTTGTGACGGTAGCGATGGGACTCTCCTGACCTACATGAAATGTCTGCTGGCACTTATTCATCGGCTCCATCTTTGATCCAAAATGTTCATCTCTCGTGTCACCTCGGCTGACACAGAATGTGTCGAAGTCTGTGAAACAATTATGTTGTTCCCCTACGCTACCCACTGCACTAATAGTGTTATTTAAAGTACTTTGCAAAAGTATTAATATGCGTTCAATTAAATTTACATTACAATAAAGTTCTCAACTTTATTACAATGAGAACAAATGTCCCTGTAGAGACTTTACAGTCTGTACACTCCTAACTTCATTATGATTAGATCCTTGTTTTACATACATTAACTATAAATGAAAGTGACCCGAATGTAGATATTTTCTCTACGTTAAAACAAGGTTGTTTTGTTAGTTCTTACATGTACTAATTATTAGACATGTTATGCATGTTTGATTAAACTGGTAACTTAAATGGATCACATGATTGGGAAAGTCAAGGCAAAATTGATCTGAGGAGTCCAAATTGAAAATTTTAACATAAAGTCCACAACATAAATCACAATGCAGATATCAAACGGCACATCTAGGACAGTTTCCAAGAGGAACTATAGTAGCACTTTTGCAATAATAAAAAGAAAAAGGTTTAACAATAACAAGCTGCACATAAACAATAAACTCAAGGCTCCTGTTTTATTGTTATCCCAGTCTTTGGCAGATAAAATTCATCTCACGGATATTGATCGTTTCAACCCAGACAGTCATAATGAATCGGACAACAGATTCATGAATAAAATATTATTCACTGTTAATGGTGCGGTTAAAAGTGCTGATAGACTCCAAGAAGAAGAGGCAAATTCAATCTAGCCAGCGTGTTTTTTTTTCCTCCCCAACAGCTCAAAGTCACTTTGTAATCTTTAACAGGAATTACCACAGTATAACTGATCTATAATAGAGGACTGAAATGCCCTCCAGCTTGTTTTCCTCGTGACAAAGTGATACTGAAACGGAGCAGTTTCTTGGTTTCAGCGTCGCATTAGTCAAGTTTCCTCCTGAATAATGGATAACGGGTCCGGCGTTGGGTTTGTCGATGGGAGTTTGTTTCCCTCTCCGTTTTACAAATAGCATTAAAGTCACAGCAGCTGCAGTATTGAGGATTATGTTTCCAAAATATCATTTGCAACTTCGCTATAGACAGTAAATACTTCCTGCCATGTGTGTTTGTGCATTAGAAATGCTGGCCACTCTCTACAGCACTCCCAGTGGTGCATTCATCAGCTGCAGGTTGCAACTTTTATGTTTGACAGTTTTTTGGAACCATCACCCTCTATACCAACTATAACGTAAAGTATAGTTTGTGATGTTTGGAGGAGGATCATTTTATTTAATCATAACTACTCAATCTGAGACATTAGTGTAATGACTTCATATTATTAGAGTTGCAGTCTCTGCAGAGTCTTTCAGACTGAGCTTGACTGGAGATAAAATGTTTGACAGTCCCACAGAGAAGGAGAAAATGGACGCCGTGTCCCTGAAGCAGGAAACTGGGATGACGGCTCTTTATGTTGTTTACAGTGTCAGCTGGGGTTGGTTTGGGATCGGTCCCGTCCAGATCTCAGTATACGGCCCACAACCTGATACATTTCAGACAGATGAGCAGCAAACACAGATTTGACATGATTTGATTCATCCCTCATCCTGGACTCATCCTGATTCAGAGGTTTGATGCACCACAACGCAGATGTGAAAGATTTGGATGATGCAATAGAAAGATGTTTTGCAAAAGAATGGAAATGTTTTTTTTTTATTATTATTTCTATAACAAGAAATCCTGGTATCATAATTGTTGTGATATGTCTCCATAGTAATGATTTATTTGTAGTAAAGGTCTTTACCAGGGTGCTGGGGGGCAGTAATAGCAGGTAGAATATATAAGATAAATAAAGCTTCTCTGTAAAACTTGTCCTGTTTCACGTTCGGTTAAATAATTAACAGAGGCACGGTTCTTAACTTAAAATATGAGGCAACCTATGGCCCTTTACTTTATTATCTTTAATATTTATATGCAAAATTTGTCATATTCAGCATTTGAATTATTAAATCAGGGCCACAAAAGATTTTTCTCAGATCACAGTTGATCCTTAATTTCAATTATAAAGAAATTTCCCTGAGGAATTCATGTGATATTCAAGACAGAGGAAAAGATGGATGGTGAGTCTGAAAATATATCTGAGAGCCAGGAAATCTGCTGCATTTAAAGACACTGAATAATAATAATAATAATAATAATAATAATAATAATAATAATAATAATAATAATAATAATAATGGGAGGGCGGATGTTTCAGCGATGGATATTTTATGTGTTTCACCTTCACCTTGAATTATTTAATTGAGCATTTGGGTTTAACAGATCATAACATGCATGAATATTCACTTATACAATAAAGTTTTGTAATAAAGCAGCCATATTATCCAGTTACAGTCAGAAGTTTATGGACTTACCTCTATGAATGTCATGTTCATTTTGAGCTGTTAATGAAGCATTTAAATCTCTCTCCTCTCTGCTCTGAACTCTCCTGATAGAAATAATTACGGCATTAGTAAAGGTCCGTTAATGACCAACAAGTTATCAGCTGTGCTGAGGCAGGAAGCACACAATCTCTGCCATTATTAACTACTGCTGTGCAATCTAGATTTTCACTAACCTTCAAGTTTTAGACCCTCATGTACTTTTTTATAATAGTTCTTATATGTTTACTAGAATACCACTGCTTGGGGGAAGTAAAATCAACCAAGATGCAGATTTTCACCTAAGCACAATCTTAGTTACTGGTAAAGAAATTAAAATTCATGCAACATATTAATTAAATGAATTTCACTTTAAAAACACATTTTATGTCACAATGTGAGCCTTTTCTCTTTTTTTTTTTTACAAACAGTAAATTAGATAAAATAATAGAAAGCTCAACATTTGACTCTGCCCATGACTGAGGGATCTCTTGACTCATACGTCATGTGTCAAGGTCTTTTGAAAAATGAGAGCACCTGCGCAAATTTGTTTCCATCCAGCCTGACTGGTGTCTTTGTTCCATCTAAAGTAAAAGAACTGAACATTGTGAAGGACGTATGACGTACTGGTGCATCACCTGACAGCACATCTGTGAGGTCCCCTCTGCTTGAGGAATCTCGAGGTCTTGGTGCGTCAGAAAAATTGATGCCCTTCGTTTTTTCCCCTGATTTTCTGTAAACCAAGCAGGCAGCTTTTATTGGAAAGTTGGTGGACGGGAAAGTAGAGAATGACACGCTTGAACCGGGTCCAGCTGTGATCAGGGAATTTAGCCTCTTTACACTGCATGAGCTGCACATCGACAGCTTTTAGTTATGTAAAATATTCCTTCAAAAACTTTGTGTATGGCACGAACATTTATTTCATTAAGTTAATAAAATTCAACCAAACAAGTAATAAAAATGACTTTTAGTAAAGAAATGTGAAAAATGTCTCCTTGTGTAATTATGTTTGCATTCAGTACTTGAATCTTTTGCATGAACCAGGTAGACGTGCTGCACTGCTGACGTGTTCAGGAAGCTCATGTGGTTGTGATAGCAGCCTTCAGGTCGTCTGTATTGTTGTTTCTGGTGATTCTCATCTTCCTCTTCATATTTCCTGAATCCTCAATGGGATTTAGGTCAGGCTGGTACACCGGCCAATCAAGCACAGTAACACCACGGCCATAAAACTGAAAAGTGTACGATGTGCAGCACAGCAGTGATGTAATTTCATGTATTTCAAGACACTGTGGATGAAAGTAAAACCTATGTATTTATGTAGAGTAAAATATGAAACTCTGCATCATTTAGACTAAGTTTCCATCCAAGCCTTGGGACAGAGCCGTGTCTATTTTTATCAAGATGAGTTGTTTATTTTTAGCTGCACCTCTCCCAAATGTTCTCAGCATAATGTGTGGATTTGGCCTAGATTTGGCCTGCACACAATTTATAGGGATGCTTCAATATTTACAATATTTATGTCAGGCTTACGCTTTCTGTGTATGAGCACTACAAGTCTTTTCTAATGGCTGAGAAGTAATTAAGAGCATTAAATTACAGACACAGAGCAACCACCAATCTTGTGAATTAATTTTTTATGTACATGGAACAGTCTGTTAGAGATACGAAGTTTAACTAAAACATTTGTATAAAGAATTATTAAGTTATCAGCTTGCATATAGGTAGATTTGGACAAGTAAAAACGTTTTAGGGGAAGAAACTGAAGAAAACAGTTGATTCAGTAACTTTGTTCAATTTACTTTAACTGCACCAAACTCAACGTCTAACAGCAGTTTTGATAGCAGCATTGTTCCTAGCTGTGACCCTGATTGACTGAGCACAACCACTATAGCAGTTTACTCTCAGTGCTAATAATCAGTTATTAAAGCTGATACTGTTGAATCAGTTTGTAGGATGGATTTAAAAGTCAAGCATGGCCTGGGTGGTGCAGTTAGTGCAATATATATGTATGCTATAGTTTCTTCCCTTTTCTCCTGCCTCACTGCTTGTCCAGACAAACCTCTCTGTGTTTTGCACCATGCAAACGCTGCAGCTGTCTCCGTGGTGGGCAAATGATGCTGAAGCTGGTGTCTGATTTGTAGCCCGGCTCGCACTAGAAGTCATGGCTAAATGTAATCACATCTAGTTCTGAATTACTTTAGATGTTTCAGACCTAAGCATGATTGTCTTTTACACTTCACAGATTCTTTAAACATTATTTCACATTCTCAAAACCTCTATTGTACTTATTTTATTTTTTTTTTTAGTTTTTATTTCGAAGATAAAGGGTGGAATCAAATAGATCTATAATTTGTAGTTTTTAGTTCTTTAAAGTTCTCTTTAAGGACGTTTTGTTTGAACTGTTCTGATAATTCACACAATTTCTTTATTTTATCTTCTTTTTTCAGAGCGTATAGAGAATAAAGGGCTTACCAAGGCCAGTATTCATGCTACAGCCACCCAGCTCCTCTAGCTTCTCAACTGGAAAAAGGTAAATGGCTCCTTCCAGGTATGATATCATTGTTAGAATTAGCACAGAGGTTCAAATGTCCTGCTGATTTGTTCATAGTGGAGAAGGAAAGGAAGACGGACTGGAGCCTGACGGCGCTTTCCCCTGTCTTGGTGATGAGATATGGGTCAAGCTTCCTAGACACTTCCTGGGTGGAAACCCTGGGGCAGTTTCAGATTTATATTAGAGGAATTTGAAAACATGAAGCCATTACTTAATTAATGATTCGACTTTTAGTAAAGGATATTGTGCTTTAGAACGGGCAGGATCAGAAATAACTGGCCTCACACAACCGATTTTTTTCCTCCGATTTTAAATGTTTGGCCCCAAGAATTTTCAATTTAATCAACACCTTTTCTCATTGTCCTCATGACATTTTTCCTTTCCCGTTTATCTATGTTCTCTGTGTAACTTAAACTGCTGAATTATGCTTCGTACTTCTCTAAACATCGTCACAATCCTGACCAAACACCAGAGCAAAATCCACTGCAAAAGTTTGGGCTGGGTAATAAATAAGTAAGTACCACCAAACAAAAAGTCTTGAGTGCTCATCTCCTGTACAGTATATTCTCAAGTTGAACATTTATATTAAACAAATACATTTCCTGCATACATTATTCCATCAACTTGACTTTCTGCTGCTATTCAAAGAGTCCTGTGGTTGATATGCAGTCGACATAATCTCTACCTGATTCATCCATCAGCCACAACATGGCAAACACTCACTCCGCTCAAACATCCAACATCACTCCTGCTGTGCTGCCGCCCTCCGTCACCCAGCCTACTCTTTTATCAGAACTGCTTCTGTATTAGTATTAATTAATTCAGAGTTGGATAAGCCATGCCAATATACTGCCGGTTGTCTTCATAATTGCTGCTTTTAGCATTTTTGGAATCAGAGCCACGCACTTCATCATGATGAGAGTGCTCTCTAACTGGAAGCTTTAAACTTGGCGTCGGTCCATTTGGTACTTTGGTTTAAACTCAAACTGTGACTGCTTTAAAACTTCAGTCATGACGCTGAATACATGATTCACGGGTTTGGCTGTTTGAAATTCAATCGTTTGCATTAGAAAATCATGCGTCTTACTTGCACAAGCAGCAGGGATCCAAGAACGGGAGAGTCAGTAAAACGTTCTGCTCGCTAATGGCGCCGTGTCATTCTCACAGTGTTAAACAATGCAAATGTAATCGTATATATTAATGCGCAAAATAAACCTCATCTCCTTTGTGGCTCTGAGATCATTAAAGACGAGAGGGATCATAATAGCTAATTATCCAGCAGGTGCTCCAGCAGAGACAAACCCAACGCTGTTAATGTTTCTGGACTTCCTGCAGATGTTTAATGATGGCTCTTCATTAAACTCCTCATGTTTAAGATCTTATAGGAGCCTGTAATAGCCTGTATCACCTTCATGTCTCAGAGGCAGGTGTCTGGCCATATGCTGCATCAATTACACTAAAATTTGAAATGACTTGTAATGTCGCTCATTACAGGAGTGGCTGGCAAAAGGCTCTCTGTCCTCAATTTCTGACATTATTTATACTGCATTTGCAAGGTAAAGTTTGGATTCATGAGTAAAATGTAATGTTCAGAGAAGCCCAGTGGGGATTCATTCCTTATTTACTTTTTTTTATTTTTACTTCCCCCATTTCCGTTGTTGGAAATGGCCATCATCAATAGTTCTCCAGACTTTCTGAGGTTCAAGTTTTTTTCTTGCCTGCTGTTATTACATTTATTTCTACATTTTTAAGCCCTTTCCACTTTGTTTCCAGGAAGCCCGACGAGAGAAAAACAACAAAACAAACAAAAATATCTGATCTGAAAATGTATGCACAGCAGAAAATCAGCATCTTGAAGAGGATGGAGCATTTATCCCTGTAGAATTCAGTTATGTTCCTTATATTCTAAAATATTTATTGCAATAAAAACACAAACGTCTGTACAGTATTTATAAATCACAATCTACCGTACCACTGTTTTCAAAGCTGCTGAGTAATTGTTAATCACATTTTTGTGACACAATGAGAGACTGTGACGGTGAGCCATTATGAAACAGAAAGTGCACTGCTTTATGTGAAAGATGGCGTGCCGCGTAGCAGCAGAGGGAGAAAGCCGGTCGTTTCATGGAAATAAAAGACTTTTCTAATGAGAACATGTCAAATGGATGTGTGGTGGCTTTCAAAGACAAGAAAAAGGAAACTAGTTTTCTTTTCATGAGCACTCTGGGTATACAAAGGCTCTGCTGATGTCCAATGTGAAATCACGTTATTTAATAAATCAATAACCACTCTCTTCAAATGCTCCTCTTGCTTATTTACGTATGGTATTTAGTAATAAGTTTTTTTTTTTTTTCTTAATGTCTTGGACGAATGAATGACAGATGGGATATCAGTGTTTAAACGTTCTATCCAGAGGCTACATGGTAGCATTTGCTTAGAGGGAGTTTTTAGCACATCATTAAGATGTAAAGTCAATTTTAGACTCACAGACAACGAACTTAAAATCACACTTTGACAGCTACATTACAGTGGGATAGTTAAATCCTTAGGAATAAGATGTGTTAAAAAGTGAGACTTTCAACTGCTTCCATCCAATGCTGCGTTCTGCTACACAGCCAGGAAAATATTCTTTTTCACGTAGTTTTTGGAAGAAATAAAAGTGGTTGTGAATGCCGCTCCACTTCAGAGTAACAGTACTTATCAGAGCGAGAGCAAAACCTACAAAATCTGTTTCAGTTCTGACATAAATTACGTTAGAAAAGCATAATCCAGCACTGTAGTGAATCACAAATGGTGTGGGTTTGTGACTGAGCACTTTTAAATCTTTGGGTATTGTGCTAGTTCGCTAGGAATCCAAACCCTTCCTCTTAGACAACATTTCCCCGGACGGACTTCTTCCTGCTCATTGAACGAATCACCACAGACATATTTCCAATATGAACATATGAACCCAAGATGGGGAGCCATTGTGAGTTTGGCGTTTCCTACAGAAGTTATCACTCTCCGGGGACTTTCAGCTGGTTTGTGTTTCTTTTTTACACATTTCATACATATTTATGGTGAAATATGCCCTTTGACACATAAAAGACATTTGTCAGTAAAATAGTAGGAAATATATTTACAATTGGTACAAATCAGCTATATTCACCACCAAGTAACTATGGAGGGGCAAAAAACATATTGATTAAGTCAACTTTAATATTTACAGTAAAGTCTGGTTCCTTGGAGGCAAAGGAGAACTCAATATCTTTTGCACAGTAGGTTACTGTGTGATGTGAGAGACGTCCAAAGACTTTCAAATATTTCCTATGAAGCTTCAGATCTTAAGGTCACAATAAAATGTTTCTATTCTTTGATTCTTCCACAATATCCTTATTATTCTAAATCAAAAGTACAAAAACTGACTAATTAACAGACTACTAATTAATCCCACATTTCCATCAGAGAGCAAAAAATGAGATTATAGAAATATTATTTTATTTTTTTCATGTTACTTCACTGCCCAGACACACTGAGGAGCAGGAGCAATATGTGCGTCTGAAGAGGTTTTACTGCTCTGTGACTTTTGGCACCACTGCAGCAGCCAAGTGGGCCCAAGAGAAACACAAGAGTCCTGAACACATCACACAATCTCCCACCTAGCAATCATAACATACTTATTTTAAAAGTCCTTGAAGTCACTTCCACTGTAGAACAAGAAGGTGACAGACAGGAAGTGTGTTTAAGCACCCACTCAGCTGATGTATATATAAAAAAAAGTCCCTTGTGTTGTCCACAGTGGGTTTCTGTCTGCTTTAAAAGTTGGACTCCCATGTATGAAACATTGATGCTTAAGTGTGTGCACACAAAAAAGACAGAAATAAACAAAAACTTGTCTTTTTTTTTTTTTGCTAAGAATAAAATGACAGGCAACAGAAGCAGACGTTTTCAGGCTCTTTCATTTTCTTAAAACTTCCTAAAACACGCTGCTAAGTTTGAAATGAAGATCCACTGGTCCTTCAAACAAAACGAGGACATGGCTGCTATATCGCCGCTTTGATTCTGACCATTCAGTTTTAATCTGTCTCTTGCGAGTCCTTCAGCTTTATGGAGGCGGAACATTAGACCACTGGAGAACCCTTTAGGAAGTGGGCTTTTATGTCTTTCTCTCAGATTTTCCATTAATCTGAAAAAGCCCCTGAATTAGCATTTAGACCATGTGGCATTAAAACCCTCCATTAAATCCAAGTTAGGAAATAATGAAGATGTTTATAGTGCGGAGAGGGTACATGTGAATGTGATTTTATGTCATCCTAATCTGGAAAAAATAAAGAAATGAATGAATACACGAAAACATGAACTGCATTAGACCGTTGTGATAGCTGGAGATGGTCTGTGTGATTCCGCTGTGGAGAACCCTGCTGTTTTATGAACTGTGAGCTTGTCCACACACATTTGATCACTTTCCCTCAGTGGATGAACCTCCATTGACCACAGGCACTGGAGGCTGACTGGTGGGGGGTGAATAATAATGTTTGGCTTTCTGTCTAGAAGTGGGACATACAGTCTCTGTGGAGTCAGGGCAGCAGTGCAAACAGATAAAACTCTGACTTTTGCCTTCATTAACAGAGCAAAGTGCGAGAATGGCGTGAGTGCCGTTTAAAAGGTCGCCGGACAGGACACACCCTCCCCTGTGCACTTGCCCTACTTCTTAACATGTGACTTGCTGTTCAAACGGTGTAAAAGACCTCAACAAGGGCTCCGGGTTTGAAGAATTAATATTCAGAAAGTCCTTCCTCAGCACACTAGCTGATTCCTAAGTTGTGCACAAACACAGAGGGTAAAATGGAAAGGCTGGTTTGGTTTTCCTCAGGCAGGATTCAGTTACTCGGAATAATCCCAGAAGAGAATCAGGAAGACTGACAGGGGATGCCACTGCAAAACAACTTCTGTTTCACAAGATCTAAGCGAACGCCTGACTCCCTGGACAGAATGGTGCAGAAGTACATTTCAGTTTGATAGCCATAAAAGTAACTGATTATGGCGGCGCTTTGTTTTTATGTCAGAGGCAATTGTGTTCAAAAATACTTGCAACACAAGTAAATGGCTTAATTACTTTGTTGAGGCATTTGTTAAAAATTACATTCTCCATAGCAACCAATTTACTATACTTACTTTAACTGAGAGTAGTTAGACAGGAAAGTGAGGAACAAATCTTTATGTGGGTTGTGCGTGTAACACAGGAGTGAAGATTATTAAATATATTAAATCAATGGGCCAATAGGTTTGGCTGTCGGAGCAAAGTGGGCTGTTTAAATGAGACACAAAGGCAGTAAAATGAATTTAAACAACCAAACTGGCTTTAGTTTAACATTAAATTGACAAAAAGTTGTACAAGACTTATGAAAATAAAATTACACACAATTTAAACAGTAATAATACTTGGCCAAGTGCTATTTTCCAGTTTTAAACCTTTTGGGTAATCTGACTTCTAAACTGTGACAGAAAAACAGATTAATCCAATTCAGTTCCAATTCAGGTTCGACTCAAACGCCGTTCACATGAGGAGCATGAACTACGCAGCAGTTTGCTATAAACGTCCCAAAGGAAAACTCAAGTAAAAAGTTACTTTTCATTAAATTTGTCACTTTTACGTTAATTCAACACAAAAAAGTAAGATGTCATCACTAAACCAAAAGAATTAAGTGAAATTAATGTAAATAAGTCCATAACATGAGCTACAGCCCAAATGCACTTTTTAGAGACTACCGACTGCGGCACCAATACAAAGGGTCTGGTGGCTCAAGTGTCCTTTATTCAATAGTACCTGCACAGAAAAAAAAGAAAAAAAAACATAAAGAAAAGAAGAGGATCCTAGTGGGTGAACCCACTAGGATCGGGTGGATTTCTGGGATCAGGAAATCCAATGGGGAAAAGTAGGACTGCAGCTTCGTTTGGCACCCAATGTCTCTTCACACTTTCCGTTTGAGTTGTTTCAAGTACCAAAGTCGGCTAAAATGAGGGCTGTGGCTGGATTACAAATGCCCTTTGAGATGATATCCATCTGCGACGGGCAAGGAAGTGATTACTGGTGGTAACTTTGACAGAACATCACTTTTAAAAAACTTAAAAGACTAGCTTCTCTTAAGTTTAACTAAGGCAGAACTCAAAAGCTGCAATTATGTCATATCTCGCCCCCTTCTATTAATGCTCCTCTGGTCTTCTTTGGAAGAGCAGGATGCAGATTGATCCCCAGAGTCGAATTATCTCTGACAAAAGCAGAAACAGCCAGCCCGTTTGGCCAACAAACACATCAACAGCAGATTGTTATTGACAGCTGAAGGTCCTGCAGGACCGCCTCAGCAAAGACACTTGAAGGATTCTAATTCTCTCTGTAATCAGACCTTACAGACAGCCAGAAATTCAGAAAGGGGCTAAAGCTTTTGATTGAGAGTTACTTTTAATAGAGAAAGAGTTTGGGCTTCTGCCTCTCTCCCCTAAGAAACTGCCTGAGCATTGACTCTAGCTTGATAAGGTGGACACACAGGTGAAGACCCAATTTATCTCTCAGAGACTGGCTGCTAACTCATGAATATTTACAGTATTTCCAAGCAGTGCACTTAGGTCAGCAGGAGTGCCCTCTGTAGTTGACATTGCAGCTGCAGGTTAATAATAGTAATTTAGTTTGTTTTATAGGCAATTTGATTAAGGGGAAGCTTCCAGTTGTTGCTCATCATGAGAAATATGAGTGAAGAAAGACGAAATGGATCTTTTCATATCTCTGACTCAGACAACTTTGACTTTAAATACAAGAAGGTAAAGACACAGCCGGGGATTTTCTGGGTATACGTCCCACAGTGACGTGTGGCCTATTAGGTTATTACTAATGAACATCATAATAGATGGTCTGAATGTATTTATTTTTTATTTACTAGGCAAGGTGTGACAGGTCAAAATGTCCTCAGGTTTGATGTCAATGTCTTTCTTTTGTAAGAAAATCGCTACTTTTTTCTGCAGAGTGTAGCATCTAACAGGTAAATCATTAAATATGCACTTGAAAACCCCAAATCAGGGTCTTCATTTTAGCAAACATGTTTAAGGGGAAATGGAAAACAGAGGAAGTAGAATTGTAATGTGGCAGTGATAGTTGTTCCCGCACTAGAAGAAAGTCTCAAATGTATTAAACCTCAGCCTGCTGGATTGTTTTTTGCTAGTTGTTTACAGTACTTCCCTCACTATAAACTTTTACGTTTGAGCAAACAAATTGTAGGCATCTCATTCGCCTGCACAGCTACCATCAAACACGGTTACGTTTATAGTTTGGATTGTTTATGGGCTCTCAGAAACTGCCATCACAGTAAAAGCTACGGAAGCATTATTATGCCACCGGATGAGTTATGTGGATACTTCCCAGCAAGGAAAAGTGGAAGGTTGAAAGAACCTCGCCTTTCCTGTAAACGTCTTTCCGTGCGCTCTGGTTTCCGACAATTGAGCGGACGCATCTGTGCAACTGTTGCCTTGCAAATCCATCCATAGTGGCTGGTTGGCTTCGGCGGCACGAGGGGTGAGAAGACTTGCAGGCTGATTTCAGGATTCATCTTAAATTCAATTAACAGCTGCTGCATGCAAAACACCTGAACTCAATGGGGTGGAAAGTATTTCAAGAAAAAAAAAATAAAAATGCAGTGTTGCTGTTTTGTCCTCGACGCCTCCAGCCTCCATGAGACGGTCCCTTGAGTAAATACGCCCACGTTTCTCCCTGGGGGTTTTCTGTGTGCACAGTGCTGTGCAAAACTATTAGCTACCTAACAAATTTCTTCTGTTTTAGGCATTTTTCACCCCTTACCTGCTCCAGATGATCAAACAACATATTACCAGACAAAAATAAAGACATTTGGTTTTTAAATGGTTTGAAAAACACACTCCATTTTCTTGAACGAATAGTGATCCGAGAGCAAGCAGCCAAATTAGTTGCAAAGTGATTAATTGACAACACAGTCAATACTTTAGAGTGGCCTTTACAAAAAGACCTGATTTATAGGCAGAGCTGTTTCTGTGAGTGAGGCAGCCTGCAAACCTGACTCAATTATAGCAGGTCCTACTGGCAGAATGGGCCGAAACTGTGTGAGAGAAGCTTGTGGAAGAAGATCATTTGATCCATTTTACACAGTTGTGCCAAACCCCAGTGAAATGTATTGATTGTGATGAGAGCAATAACTATATATATTTTTGTATTATTGAGGCATATAGGAAGTATAAATAATTCTGGTAAACCTTACTGACCAAATTATTCTGATTAAATATCAGACAATGAGGTCAAGTATGCCATTATCTACAGAAACAAACGCTACCTCGCAGAAACTCCAGCTGGAACAAAATATCTCTTTCTTTCAAAAAACAACAACAACAAAAAAACAAACAAAAAAAAAAAAAAAACGGATACTTTGCTATTTGTAAATGGGCTAAGTTACATTTCTGAAAAATGGTGTGTGTCATAATGTTGGGTTTTTTGTGTGGGGTTTTCTGTGTTCTCCGTTTAGTTTGGGTTTATTTCTAGGTTTCAAGTGTCTTATTTTGGGTACTGCCGGTTTTCCTTTGTCCACGAATTAGTAATTTAATCCACCTGTTTTCAAACCTACGAATAACTTTGATTTAAAAGCATAAGACGGGGACAAAAATCCTTATTCTTGATTGGCACAGTGTTAAGGGAAAAAGGTTTCAGAGAAAGAGCTGAATTCTGCTAACTTTAGCCTAGCTCATTTTAAATGCACAAAGTCAACAAACAAACATAAATACTTTAGCTTCGGGAAGACTTCATTAAGTATCAAAGCAAAACGAGCGCCTTAGCATATTTCAGAAGTTAACGAAATCCACAAAAATGAGAGACGGGAAACGTACAAAAAAAAACAGAGGGAGCTCTATCAGAGACCTTTTGCCAAAATGGGGTTACGAAGCCGTGACTCAGCAGGGAGGCCGCACGTTGGTACATGCAACAATTATTGCCTGACATTTAAAATGTTTAAAATTCATGAACTAAAAAGTAGCAGTGCATTACCATTACAAGAAAGCCTTGTTTTTTTTTGTTTTTTAATGTCTGCAAGGGGTTTTATTTACTTCGTGACACTTCGCAAAAAGAGCAAACATGGGATGTGTCACGGCAGGGGTTTATTTCAGCTGCAAATTTATGCCACTATCTGAATTTCTGTGTATTTGTGCTTCAGTCAAGTCATCACTTGTGGACTTGGCTGCCTTATTAAAGCTTTACTTTCACAGCAAATCATTAAATGTACAGCGCTCGCTAAAAACATTGGCACAACTCGACTGTAAATTGATGAATGTAGCTCATCTATTTTTTTTTTAAGTATACATGAGTCTTTACTCCTGTTGAATTTTTATAAATAACTGTGTCCTTGTTAGTCTTTGCCTACTGAGCTCGAGTTCGTTCAGGGCACAAATGTTAAGAACTGAAACACAAACAAAGCCTAAAAGCCCTTTAAAAATCTGTAAGATTTTTTTTTCCCCCCCACAAATTTAATGGAGTTTTTTTTTTAATTATTATTAGAAATGAATCAGTTTCTGTTAAATCTTTGCATTAATTTCAAATTACATGCCAATAGTATAGTATCAAATTCTGAATGCAGAGTCTAAAACTGGAAATTGCATTGCAAAGCCATGAAATGTTACAAAGAACTATTGATCTAGTTTCTAGTGAAAATGTCTTGGTGCACTTGAAATAAGACAAAACTTACACACAAGCAACTTTTCAGCAACACGTAGGAGCTGGTTTTAAGTAAATAATTCCTTAACATTGGTGAAAAAGTGTTTCACTAATAAGACATTTTTCCCCATGTTAAAAGAAATGGATTGAATTTGGGAGAAGATATGTTGTCCAGTAGGAGCTCTAACAATTCAGACTCCCTGATGTTAAAATTGCAAAAACTCAGTTACTGTTGATCTCTTACATTTCAACTCCCAAAAAGTAATATTACAAAGAGCATATTTTCATCTCAGAAGTATCTAATGAATCTAATTCTACCAGTTTCAGACTTACTGTCGCAGCAGTGCACCAAACTGTGTCTGAACTCCTGCATAGATGTACGGAGACGTGCATATTTAAACCTCTGCAGCCAAAATACGCTTTGTCTTTAAAACCTCATCATTATGCACTTTGCATAATTGTGTCAGTCATAAAATCTTTAAAGGAGTGCTGGCCCCCACAGTTATATTGGTTTATCATAACATGGGCCACATTTTATGGCCGCATGAATTATGTTTTCCAGCATCCAAAGCAATCAGCTGGTAATAGATGTTTTTACTCTCCAACAGAACTATGGCCTTAAAGGCTGAAGGGGGGGAGGGGATCAATCTTTCTGCCTCAGCTTTCGGTCCTACTCACCTCCTTCAACCTTTCCTTTTTCAACTTGAGTTAATTTGCACTTTCAGATTAGTCTTAGTTTGTAACCTTGATCAAAGTTAGTCAGAGAGGAAGAAGGAAGGGTTAGAAATGTCATTGATTTTTACATTTCAGTTTCACTCTGTGGAGCGGTTAATGCGATCGGACATGGCTTTCATGTTTTGTTACAGATGTGTTCAAACCCAGGAAGAACTTTAGTGCCGTACCATCTCCTTCCTCTATATACTGGGTAAATAATCATCAGCTCTCCAATGCAAATATAACGATGATTCATCGTTCATAAAATTACCACTAGGACATTTTTGAGATTGGAGTTCTTCTACAACATTCCTAAGAATATTTTCTTGATTGAAGACAATCAATCCTTTCATGTCCTTGCATTGGAATTTTACTCTGAACACAAGGATGAAATCCACTACTTTAGGTCATTCCTTCGTTGTGGAGTGAGAATAGAAATATAGAAACGTAAATTATTACCACAATTTCAATAGGACATCGACGCACCCTGAGGAGCAGTTTTAATGGTTTTCACGTAATGGAGACCTCTAATGTCTGCAGAGACGGACCCCTGAACCCACTGGGCAGTGAGCAGCCTGCCCACAAATGCACTGTGTGAAGAAAATTCATTTTCCACTGCCCTCCATGAGACCCACTGCGCTGTTGCAGCAGGAGGAGCTGCAGCAGCAGCAGCAGCCCCCCAGTGCCCCCCGAAAAAAGTTCAGCCAAAAGCATCAGCTTCCATCTAATGGTGCTTAAAGTTTGCTGCTTACTGTGCCAGCGTCAATATGTATGACTGGCACTGATGTATCGGGCGTCATGACTGTACTGGAATGTAAATCCCTCCCAGTTGTTGTAGAGTACCGGTACTCGGCTGTGAACGACCGCTTTGTATTTTCAGTGTGGCGTTTGCTTCGTTGCAACAGCAAACCCTCAACCAGCTCAATGAGCTGTCAGTTTCACTGATGCATCAGATGTAGGAGTTTCATTTGATACAGCAAAGCCGAGAGCAAGCCAGATATTTTTGCTTGACGTAGATGAAACGTAAACGAAGGAGGTTGCTTAGAGGGACCAAACATCAGAGCAGCATGAAATAATGCAGTGGAACCACAAAAAAGACCACAGCATGACATACCGGTTGAGTGAATTTACTGTATTAGCTCTGAAAATGTATCTGCAGCGGAGAAAAAATTGATTAAAATACCTCATCTGGGATTCCTGATTAAATTCAGTGGGTTACCTTGACGTGCCCTGTTCCTCAGCTGGACATTGTTTTGTAGGTGATAAAGGTCACAGATGTTAAAACAGCAAAACCAAACACACAAAGCATAGACAGTGAAAACAGATATGTTGTTTTTTTTATTCACTTCATTAGTATGAAAATACAAAGTAAACATGCAATATAAATCATCACAAAGTCTGCGGTCAGAGTGAATCAATAATCCAAACATCATTTTACATCACGTGCAGTTTCTGTAATGCTGTGGTAAAATCTGGACATTTAGGGTCACTAGGTTTCATGATTTGCAAATACCTAAAGCATTTCATAAACGAGCCAAAAAGTTAAATCAAGGGGAAGAAACTGGAGCAAAAATCACTCATCTAAGCAGCATTATGCTGAATTTATTTTCATAAAAATAAAACTTGCAATTAGGGTGATAAACTCACAGACCCAAGTCAGAAGTGAAAATATTTTATAGTAGTTACATGCAAACAGACTTCTTTATATGTTATTGTATTGGATATGTGATAGATGTAAAGCTTAAGCCAATAATTAGAATGCCTTAAAAAAAAAACTCCTGATATCCTTCAAACCTCTCCTTCCTTTATCATGTGCATAATTGTCACAGGAATAGTGAAGGATGAATGAATTTCAAATTTTCTTCTTAAAAATCTGAAAAATGTGGCATTTATTTGTATTTAACTGCACAGGTAATGGTTTAAAAAAACTACATTTCAATGTCATTTCAGTCTTGTGGTGTAAATGTCGATTGCTGGCTCTCTATTCAGTTATGGAAATACTTGAGAATAGGAAACGATGTGTTTATTTTTATATATATCTTAGTCCTACTTCATGTTGTCACTGAAGTGATTTCTTGATTCTGTGGTTTTGGCAGAAATAAATATGTTGTGAATCAAAGGTAAATTAATGATTTAATAGGATTAAAACATTTTTCAACTGGAGCAAAGTCAGCTTTTTTAATCTAATAAGTAAAAAAATGAAAACTTTTGCATTTTGTATTTACTCAGATGATCTTTATTTGATATAAAAATTTGATTTGACAATCTGTGTGAAAAAAGTATGAAAAAGAAAAAATATAACATTTTGTACAAAACGAGAATCACCAGAGGCATGAAGTGCACACCTTGTCCTAGGTAAAAAACAACAACAAATAAATAATAAAAAAAAAACAAAACAACAACCTTGTATTCATGGAGGAAACAAAATGAAGGACAGAGCAGAGGTAGGAAGATTGTTGCTTATATTTCTCTGTTGTGATAATATCAGAATAGAAAAACTTCCTCCCTTTTTAATTTTTTACTGCCTCAGAGGAAAGATGGTTAGATAAGAAATGTGAATCTTCTGTGTGTGTGTGTGTGTGCGTGTGTGTGTGTGTGTGTGTAAGGCTGCCATCTACTGAGATCAATTTTGATGCTAAATAAAGTGACAGGAACAACGGCGCTGCCTCATCCAGATCAGTCGTGGCTGATAGAGAGGATCCTGCTGAGACGGGTAACAAGGTAAATGAATTGCAGTTTATTAACAGCTCCTTCTCACACTCCATCGGAGCTGTGAATGTTCCTTCAAACTTGTCAGTGACAAAAATGTCAGAACTCCTTACGAGCTGCGATGTGTCCTTCAAGTTTCAAGTGTTCCACAGCAGCATTAATAAAGCCTCCTCTCAGCCGCGTCGACAATCCAAACCAGCGGCGTACTGTACACGAGGAGGAGGGCTGGTTGCTAGGTTGCATATTCCTTCAGTTGCGAAGCGCTGTGATACACTGAGATGCTGCTGTGTGAGATGTGTACCCACTCGCGAGGCTCCAGTAGGGCACCGCTGCATACAAAAAAGACGATCGTAAACACCGACTGCGACATGTAGTTGTGGATTTCCTCTAATCAGCCCCCCGACATTGGGAAGCAAATATAAAGGCAGGCTCTCCAACGGACAGCTGGACAGGTCCCGTCTAACCGCCCTAACAAGGTGAGCAGATGATGAGAGCTGTTGTGGTGGATGTCAGCGCTTCTTCAGGAGGAACCGACAACAACTGGACTGGCACCGCTAATAAGGTGTCAGAACAACTCTGCCCTTCGCTGGGAGAACAACCGTTCGGCTCCCACTCAGGACTGCTGCAAAGTCCACATGTTCCAACCACAACAGGGAAGAGCTTCACACAAGGCAGAGTGCAGCCTGGACATAACATCACCACATTCCCCCATCAAGAGATGCTGTGGGTTACTCAACCGAGATGGGAAGAGGGGGGAGCTGAACATCTCCTGTACACAGAAGCAGTGGAACAAGACTTAACAATATGATCATTTGACAGTCCTTTGTCAGACAAAACTTCAGTTTCAGTGATGCAGATGTTATGAACAGTATCCATCAGGCAGAAACACAAACCTCCCCCCCCCCGCCCATTCCTTTTCCACTTAGCGATTTCGCCATGTAGAAGACTTACACACACCTGTGTTCTGTAAGGCAGATGACGCTGTTGAGTAAAATTAAACGCAGAGGTTTGCCATTTTTACTGTAGTGAAATGTAAACACCTGTGTTCTACATGTCTGTGGTTTGGAACATTCTGGATTAGGAGAAGATGGCAGCCTTTTGGAAATCACAAGAGCTAAACTGTAAAAATGAGACAAACATCTGGCTCTCAGTTTATGAAATGTACAGAAAGATGGACTCAATTATTCAGACACATTTTTTTCCATTTGATGAATGTTTAATAAATGACTGCTGAATCTGTTGGAGATTTTGTGTACTTTAGGTTAAACGTATGTCGTTTCAAAACCTGCCAAAAACAGGTTTTGAAGTCATGTGCTGATATTTGATGAGGCGTCAAACTCATTTTCTTGTTAAGCCATATCAAGATCATTAATGTTCTCAAAGGGCTGGTTGTGTCAGAATGTACCAACAAAACCCCAAAATACACTTAAAATATTAATAAATTGCTGTCTGCATTCGATAAATACTTCTTAAAATTAAACATTTTTTAACGTCTTTGTAATTGATGTAATTTGGTAACACACTTAATAAAAACGTTTGTCATCACTGATAGAATAATATTGAAGTACACAACTGTTATGTTGAAGGGTCCATCTATGTGAGCCTCTAGAGGTTTTGAGTTTTATTACATTTGTCCAAGAATATGACTAAGAGAAAGTGTATTTCTTTTTTTGCATGCATCTTAAAGGAAGCTGATTTAATTTACACATATTGTTGTTGAGAAGCACAACGTTTGGGGTTATGCAAGAAGCGATTGGCGTCAGGAACGTCGTGAACAGGGGCAGTAAATAACCTGCACATAAAGTGTCAAGACTTTACAGGAAGATCAGCACAACTCGCCAGAACGTTGTGAACATTGCGACAGGATGTTCCAAAGTGTAGACGACAAAGTAAACAAAACTTTATCTGCCTATTTTCACGTTGACTCGAAACATCTAAAGACAATAAGGAATCCATACGATGAACCCGGCTTAGTGACCGTCTTTGTTTTATTTGTCTCTGCTGCTGTGCTGAGGCTTATTTTGCAGCCTGCATTCTAATGAGACTGAAAGCGAGCAGGGGAGGGAGAGCGTGGGGGGCGGCGGCGGTAGCGGGTGAGGAGGAGGAGGAGGAATTGTGTAACTCTGAGTTATATAACACAATATGCATGGCCTTCTCTTTCTCTGTCTCCCAGCTCCTCAAACAGGGAAACACAGAGCGCAGCAAGCAGCGGGAGAGCGTGGAGGGCTTAAAAGGGTGCTTGTGTTAATGAGGGCGCTGTGTAGAGATGTGCGCCTTGCTAAATAAAATCATACCTCATTACAGCGGGGTTTCTAATAACACCGGCGATGAGAATAAGTTGTTTAAAAAAGTGGGGAGACGTGAAGGTCGAAGCGCCGGCTTGTCCTAGATGAAAACCCAACCGTCAAGTGGCGTTCAAGTGGGCTGACTGGGTAATTAGAGCCAATGAAATGTTACTGCTTTCGCCCTGATGTTGCATTCGGCTGGTTTGAACTGTCAAACATTTGCCGGACATGTCCGTGGATGGGAACTGGGAATCGGCCTCAGCCGCTACAGGAAACTGTGAGCGTGGTGCTGTCTGGGTTTATGATAGGGTTAATCTTTTGCTGTTTTTGAAACAAACTAATTGAGTCAACGGTTTACATTTATTATTTACAAAGTACAAAACTGCAACAGATAATTAGGGCTATGCTAAGAAAATAAAAATAAAATGACAAGAATAAAGTCATGATATTACGTGAATAAAGTTGTACAAGGATAAAGTAAAAATGTTGAAATAAAGGTTAAATAACAAATAAGTAAAATTATGAATATTCTCATATTAGTACAACTTTCTTATTGTATTAATTCTACTTTATTCTCATAATATTATGCCTTGTACGAGTTTACTCTCGTAATATTCTAATTTTATTCTTGTAATTTTATTTAATTTTTTCATTTTGTATTATTAGTACGGCCGCAATTGTACAAAATCACACAATACAAAAAAAAGAAAAAGAAAAATGCATCAACAAATATTTTATAAAACTAGACCGAGTGATAAAATATTACTCAAATATAAGCAGCATTTTCAGACCGATGCTCAAGAATAGTTGACTTTGACGCAGAACGTTTCCTCGGTTTTCTCCTCGGAGTTGTTGACGTAAACCAGGATCTCTGCCGAGCCCGAACTCTGGCTGGGAGCGAATCGCAATCCGATCGTGTAACTCTCTCCACCGCCAATCTGAACACAGTGAACAAAACAAATGCATCCCCTTTACTGTCCGGTTCTTTTTTTTGTTTTAAACAACATAAGCTCTGTATCAGTAAGTCTGTATGCAATCACATTCAATAAAATATGATTGCAGATAAGGCAAGTTGGTCAGATTAAAAGTACCTTTCGAAGATAACAACCTTTAAGCAGATATTAAATATATTTTTCCATTTACTCACATTTCTGTAATATAAAATGCATTTTTATTGGTTTAACATTATAATTTTACATGTCATGTTTTTTGTAAGTGGAAAATCATAATTAAACACTAATGGCTTCCAAAAACCCATCTGGGTCTGATTCGTCTATGTAATGTTTCACTTGGTGATAAAGTTCCTGAAATAAGTGGGCTTGCCAGCAATATGCTGATTTATCGAATGGGTCAGTATATGTTGATGTCCTGAATCAATTTGAATCATCAGATCAGATTCAGTGTACTTCACCCTTTATCATCGCTTAATTGGAACTGAATTCAAATGTGTTACAACTCAAACAATAAACAAGTCATATCTGTTAAGCTCTTCAGCAAAAACCGAACCGTATGTGTCGAGTCAGACAGATCCTCAGAAACAAATGAAAAAGTGATGGCCTTGTTAGGTGAAGCGCTCTCAGAAGGCTGTAGCTGCTTTCGTAACAAAGCTAATCGCATGTTGGAATGGCGAACTAAAGTTATCCTCCGCAAACACCAGCTGAGACGCCCGTCACTGACAGGTAGAGAACCTGCAGCATTTATAAACGCCGGTGAGCAAAACGCAACAGTGATAAAACGTAGTGTTATGCCACTGCACTTTAAAGCTACTGAGGCTTTGTGCGTACATGTTATATTGATTTTATTAAAGTTTAACTGTCAGATTAGGACTCCGTATCGCAAAAAGCCAAGATGACTTGGATCAGGAGAAAATAAATAATAAAAAAATAAAAAAGGTGTCCACAAAAAGCACATGGGTTATCTGCATGGGACATTTATACAGAAATTACTTGGAGGTTGTGTTTGTACAGTGTGTATAGTTTTGACACAGCATGAAGAGAAAAGCCACAATAAATTGAGACTTGTGAACCCCAAAAAAAACAAAACAACAAAAAAACTGTTCAACTGAGTTTCTTAAATCCTAACAATATAATATTAATGCTGGATGTACAGTGTGTAAACTTCAAACCAGTTTGCTGATTTTTTTTTTTTTTTTGCCTTAACAGAAGAAAAGCTTGTAAATGAGCACACTGGTTT
The DNA here is from genome assembly GCF_000485575.1 of Poecilia formosa. Classification (NCBI taxonomy): domain Eukaryota; kingdom Metazoa; phylum Chordata; class Actinopteri; order Cyprinodontiformes; family Poeciliidae; genus Poecilia; species Poecilia formosa. The sequence goes on from NW_006800215.1 coordinate 539,444, forward strand.
AGCTTGTGATTTCTCTTTATAATGAGGCATTCCAATTGGTTTCATACAGCTCTGTTTATATTATTACAGAGGTCTGTTCCAGTATATCTGTGTTCGATAAAGACAGAAGCTTTGAGCTCGATGCCATGAATCTGTGGCTGTGAATTTACCAACGCTGTGAAGCAAATAAGACCCAGAGAGCCCAATAAGGAAAAACTGGCCAGAATATACAGGCTGCATGTTATATACTGAGCTGAGACCATCCTCTTGAATGAAATAGTAACACACACAAAAAGAAAATCAGTTTATATAAAAGGTCGGGATAAGGTTTAAAATTTGTTAAATGGGACACGATGCTGCACAGACGCAGCTTTACATTAAATTAACAGTTTCTATTACAAAAAACAGCTGAACTGCTTTTTCCAACAGCTTTCCAATTTAATTTCACGAACAACGTCTGAAAGGAGAGAAAGAAGTATCGCTCCTCTGTTGTTGTAACTCCCTGACACTGCCGTCCTCACCTCTTTTTGTATAAATTACCAGTTTTGTCCACACAGCCTGCAATTTTCATTGTTCTCACTAATTAAAGAGAGAAAGTGCTGATGTTTTTGTTGTCGGGGCTCATAGCCCACAAGGTCATAAATTAATCTTTTTGTTTATATTCTCACGGTATTTCTATCAGCCATTATCCGTTTTTCGTTTACATAACATCGGGGGGGGGAAATAAAAATAATCAAAATGTGAAATTTACAGAGCAATTACTTTCCTTAAACCTTTATGTGATTTACCGTTTTTCTGAAGCTGTTATATAAAACAGAAAAGACAATCTTCTCGCTTGCTTGAGGCAACAGGGACAGCAGATCCTTCATGAGACACCTGGAGATTCACCAGGAAGGTGGGAAAAACAGAGGCTGCTTTTCACTCTGCCCACCTCATTTATAATGATGCACCGTCTTCGGGCCAAACACAGCAAGGCTCCTTCAATGTTTATGTGCAAACTGGCTCCTATTGCGTCTCACATATTGTGTTTGTCTCGCTTGTTTTGCTATTTTGTCAAACCTAAGCAAATGATAAGGAAATGACGGCAGCAACCTAAATGTTTCTTTTTCTTTATTTTGATGAGGGAATAAATCAGCAGGAGAGGCTGCAGCCGACCACACGACAACAAAGCAACGTAAAGAACTGCTTTGTACTATTCCCCTCCATCTGATCTGAAAACAAACAAGCGCAACACTCGTCGCAGCTGAGGCCCAAACAACAAATGTGTTGAAATCAATGCAATCTTATTCACTGCCAAAGACAAATGTACATATCTGCAAGACTCTCTGAGATTAATGGTATTCCTTTTAAAGATGTGTGACAAGTATAAGGGTGTCTACTACTAATATTCATACAATATTTTATACTTCACATTTGAAGTAGACCAGAGCATTTAAAAATATACTTTGATGTGAAACGTCACTCTTCAAAATGAAAATGATACGTACAGATGTAAGATGATCTTAATATCAAAATGGCTACACATATTTTAAAAGTTTGAATCAATTGAAACAGGAAGAGGACCGAAGAGTGAGGGGGGAAAAAAAAAATGCTTACTGGTAAAAAGTGCAACAAAAGATGATACAACAGTTTCACAACAAGGATAAACAACCATTAGATAAAGCATAAATGCCTATTGGTTGTTTTGGGAATGAACACAGAAAATTTGTTCCTGTCCTCCAGTACAAACGTAGACCTATGCTGGTTGCTAATTTCTACTTTAACTGGGACAAAAGATAAAAAATTTGCCATACTATTAGCTATGGGGAATAATCTTGTGATACTATGAGCATTCTGCACTTTTGAAGCAACTGAGAACCTTATCAATGTTTCAAATAAAAGTATTGTTGCCTGTTGCTTTAAACCGAGAAAAAGTGTTATTATTCTGCCTATAAAAACAAAATAAGTACCCAACAAAATTAATAGAAGTGGTTTATCAGACACGAAATGAACCTTCGTTCAAAGCCATCTCAATTATCAGATCTAAGTCCTGTTAAAAAAAAAAATCTGTGGTAAGCTAAAGACAGAGAGACGTCGTCTTCTCGAGGACCCAGGACACTGGATTAACTTTTCTGTCCTTCTAAAAAGAATAAAACTGTTAAAATTCCAAAAAGTGCGGCACTGGAGAACTAGAGAAAACTATTAGGTTTTATAATGAATTTCCCCCTCCTACCTAAATCAATATACTCAAACCAAAGCTTGGATTCCTTATTTTACCAGCAGCGATATTACCACTTCTGCAAGAAAAGATTCATTTATTTTAAGGCTGATTACACATCTTTCCCAGGGTGTCAATAGGTGTGGGGGCTGCTGTTTTATTTATTTAGCAGTGAATGTTAAAGAATTATTCGTTTATGAATAATCAATATGTTGGCTAGACCTTTCTCCAGGTTTTAACAAGATTAATTTTGTGCAGATAGATAAAATACAATCAGCAGTGTTGAATGAGAGCCGGGTTGTGAGTAAAAAGGTGATTCCAGTTCGAGGCTCCAATAAACCGTCACTTTTAGCTCTTCTACGGCTCAGACTCGCCTCTGTTACAGTTTATATTAATCAAGAGTTTGTCACAAATTGTAATGACTTGACGTCTGGTGGGGAAAAAAGGATTGATGTTTCACTTTCTGCGCACGCATGTCACGGATCATCATCAACACAGAAATTATTCACACCGTGTTAACAAGATTAATCCTATAATCTAGAGAAACCATCTGTGGAGGACACCTGACGAGCTTTGGTCAAGGCGTTAATCAAAGTATTGATTTGGGTCTTAATGAAGCGGAGAGAACTGTAATGCCTCCTGCCTTATCTCACCTGGAACTTATCCTCTCTGAACTGGAGCAGGTCGGGATGGTCGGAGCGGAGCAGGAACGTCTGTGTGCTGGTGTAAGGGTTGGTGTAGGTAATTTTTCTGGAGCTGCCACGCCCATTACCAGCTGGGACGGACACTTCGAATGCCTGCACACACCCACACGCAAACGGTTTATGGCGTACTTGCTTGTCACTGACTTGTTTTGCAAAGTATGGTTAGCTATAGGGTCAAAAAATAAAAATAAAACACAAGGAACAGCAGTAAGCACTGGAAAAATGTGAACTGCACAAGAAATAGTTTGAGTTCCTAAATGTACATTTGAAATTACGAAGAAAGAGCAACGATCAAAAGTCACAGCATGGTTCACGGGTTACAAATAAATCTGGAAATGACTTTTTGGCATTAATTTAATATCTGAGAAAATAGGAAAGAAAACTAACACAGCATATCTGAAGGTTTCACCAAATCAAACTTAAGACTTTTAAAATAAAATGCTATCTTGAATTCTATTAAATTAAAACTGTAGCTATGAGGGATGGTTGGGGGAACTTGCTGCATTACAATCAACTGCAGGAAAAACTCTGAATCTGGCTTTCGGCTTCTCACATCGCATATCGCTCTTCACAGCCAACGGAAAAGTTTTTCTACTCAGCCTCGTCTGTGTTGGCAGCAGAAGTTGGTCATTGACAAAAAAGAACATCATCCAGCCAGCTGCCGATAAATTTTCACTTATTCATGATAGACATAAAAAAAAAAAAAAACTAGCTTGCAAGCTATATTAGCTATATTAGCAGATTGGTGGCTTCCACTGCCTTGAGTCTCAGAATGCAATGAAGATGTTTGCATGAAACTCAAAGTACAGTGACAAAAAAACTACAGTAAATAGAAGAATTATGATTAACAAGTTAAAGACCTACAAAGATTTTTTTTTTAAATGAATTTAAGACATTTTAAGACCTTTATTTTAGACACTAATTTAAGACATTTTAAGGATGCGCAGACAACCTGTGCTGTAGGTAGTCAGTAATCAGTGGTGTCAAAGTAAATGGATGACAATGTTGAAAACATATATGGAATATAAAATTAAGATAATTAAATGCAAACAAAACTTACACTGGAATAGAAGCAAAGAGGGGTGAGAGAGAAGCCCATCCCCCCGCTGCATAGCAACCAGGCTTTTAAAAAATTTACACAGTTAGAAAATGCTATAACTGTGTAGATCCATTACACATAGAGTGAAGCACATTATTTCAAGCCTTTATTTCTTGTAATTTTGAATTTTTTTGTTAATCTTTAGCTGCCACATTTGACCAACAACAATTTCGGTCCTCAACATTTCTCAAAACTTTTATATAAAAGAAAAAAAGAAAATCTAGACACAGAATTTCTTTTCAGAGAAGTTCAGAGAACGATCCTCTCACCTTTGACAGGACAGGACGGTGGACACGGAGACACAGGAGCCAGGCGGCCACCAGCCTTTTCTGATCCATGTCCACAGCGTTCACATACAGGAAGCGGCTGCCAGCCTGCCATGGCTGAACCCTCAGCTGGAGCTCCTGCACAGCGGCGGGAGGCAAAACAAACACACCGGCCGGGTCCACCTGCAGAGGAGGTGAGGGCGGGAAAGGTTGATTGGACCTGGCAGCAAGGTGATGAGATGCTGGTGATTAGGTTATGAGAACGGCGACGACACAATGAAGGTAAGCAGAGCCATTGAACAAGTGGCAGAAAGAGTGTGACAGGACAAAGACGAAGGGGTGGAAAGGGACGGGGCTAATAAGACGGGGAGTTTAAAAGAGTCAGAGAGAAATAAAGAAGGTGTCCTGTTTACTGAGAGTGGGCCAGAGAAAAGTAAGATGTGGTGAAAAAGGTAAAGAGAAGGGAACAGACAATGAATCCAGAGACAGCAGAGGAGGAAAAAGTGACATACACAAGGATGTGAGATTGAGCTCTACTGTGCAGCTGTTTTTCAATCTGCTCAGAGAAAAGCAAAGCTATTCTCTGAAGCTGAGCTTTATCCTGTTTTGTAAGACTCCTTCAGTGCATTCCTCAGTCAGCCAAACCTGCTGAGAGCCAGATCAAAGCTGCCACTGATGCATACGGTGAACTCTTTGAAAAATACATCTGTCACTTTCTCAGACGGTACCCTATTTCTACAGGGTAAACATGTTTGGGTCGCACAGTGAAGCGCGCAGGAGAACCGTGACAGTCCGTCATCCCCTTCTTTGAATATGGGTGAGTATTATGAAATAACTCTGACTGAGAAGCACTGTCTGGCTGCTCCAGCTATCAGATATGAAGAAGAAAACATCTATTGAAAATAAAGGGCAATATGCTGTGCACAGAGCACATTTCCATGTGTTCACATAACCAAGTCTTTTTTTTTTCTTTTTTTTTTTAGATCTGACATCATTGCAAAATGCAGACAAACCTAAATTGAAATGACACACGCTGTCAGTGCACACTTCAGTCTCGTTAATGACTTGAATCTGAACCGAGGGGCTATTGCAAAGGAGACCGCTGTTATTCCTACGCTCCATGCTGCTTTATGCTGCTCAAACAACAATTAGCAGAAAATCATTTTTGGATGTGCACTAGGAACAAAACAAAAAAAAATCCCTTGCAGCTTCTCATTTGATATGTAAGGTTTCAGCTGGCTTTGCCCAATCAACACAGAGGCACAGACAGCAAACATAAAGAGGAATGATATCCAGAAATTAGAGGTCCTGTGACATTTTCAGATTTTGTTTTTTAGCAATGCATCTAAGTGTTAAGAACTCATAATAACTGAAATGTTGGTCCAGTGGTGCTTGTGTGCAAAATGTTCTTTGGATAACATGCAGTGACAGAATAGCTTATGAGAGCAGGTGGCAGGAGGGACACAACACTTTGTTCTCCAAGGTAAACTGTCGCAAATCACAGTTTATATAATTAAATGCAGTCCCATAATTTTGGGTCCACTAACCGAGTTTGCACTGGATCCAATTGAAAAAAATGTAAAACAACTCTCCAGCAGAGGTCTTTTTCTATGTATGTTTTAGTGACTGTGTTTTACACTTTTCCTAATTACTGTTGAGTCAATCTTCCACAAGTACATTTAGTTTATTGCAACTTGAAATCAAGTTGAACTGAACTCAACTTTTGCTAAAAGTTGTTTTCTATCACAAAGGTCTCCCATCGACCAGTGGCTATAGTGCTTTCTGTGGGAATAGTAGTAAAAAGAGACTTACTTAATTATTGTTGACTTTAGATTCTGTTATAATGGTAGAAACAGTTAATATCTTGCTGGCAGTAAAATTCACAATTACCCAGATCCCAATGATTGCCACAAAATGGAGGTAGAAGGTCGTAGGCCAACAGTTTTCAACACAAAGAATGGAAGATATACAGAAAAATATTGAAAAGTAAGTCAATGTGAAAATCAAGAAAAAAACAAACAAAACCAAACGCTTTAATGCTATTGTAATACTGTCTGAAACGATTTGCATTTTCTCCACCAGAGAAAATCACACGTTTCACAAAGGAAGACCATTGGTGGCACATAGCCTCCTACTTCTATTTTCCATGTAGATAATTACCAGCTTCTCTGTAAATGACTGCCCAATGCAAATGTAGTGACAGCTTAAAGATATGTAAAATAGTGTTTGTACAAACTACTGTGATGTTTTTAAGATTAGACTTATTTTAGGCCACAGCTTCCGTCTTTGCCCCTCTCAGACTTGCTAATACAGTATCTATAAAAAAGTTCTCATTCTCTTGGATGTTTTACCCTTGTGTTGTTTTACAAATCAGTCACAATCAACAACATGTGGCTTTTTGGGAAAAAAAAATGACAGAAGAACCCTTTGCAACTGGTGGTTGAAGTCTCACAATGAGAGGAATGGAGATCAGGTGGGGACAGTGACTGTGTGCAATGTGCTCACATTCAAGCTTCATTTTAAAGTCACAATGAGAAAGCCACTGTTGGAGAAAACTCAGCTCAAGGCTTGACTAGAGTTTAGCATGTGAGAGTCTCCAGGGTCAAGTGGAAGAAAGGCTTTTAGTCTGATGGACCAAAATTATTATTTTTTTGCCCATCAGACGAGACAGTATGTATGACACCAAACACTGCACATCACCACAAACATGGTGATGTGCAGTGTTTGGTGCCCATGATGCATCATGATGCTTCTCAGCTGTCGGCCTTGGAAGGCTAATAAAGATAGAAGCTAAAATAAATGCAGCAAAAATATCAGGAAATTCTGGAGGACAATTTTTTTTCCATCTCCAGGTGAACTTACAGCCTTGGAAACATTTGTCTTCCAGCAGGGCAACAATGTGATGAATCTGGATAAAGCTACATAGAAATGGTTTGAAAACAACAAGATGGAGGTTCTGGAGTGGCCCAGTCAAAGCCCCGACCTCAAAATAACAGATAATTCATGGCAGTGCTTGATATGTTGCAGCCTGATAGCTTGAACAGTTTTGCAAAGAAAAATTGAGTAAACCAGGATCAGCATCAGTAAATCAGCATCCAGGTGAGTACTGACTTGAAGGGTGTGAATATCTGTTATTTTATGTTAAATGTCTTTTTAATTGTTACTTCTGTATAAATCAGTTTTTACTTTTATATTAAAAAAATCAAATTTTGTCACTCATGAACAGTTTGCAAATGCAACAAAAAGGGTAAAGTATCCAATAATTATGTGTAGTTTTTATAGAAACTATAGCTTTAGCCTCCAACTATTCTCAGTTTACAAATAAAAATGCCATGAAAATTATCTGCTGCAGGTGCGACTGTAACTTTACAACTTTTTAACAGCAGATCACTTCAAGAATGATCTATTATCCTGTTAAGATGGCGCATTGAATTGCTGCAACTGCAGACTCTAATCCTTCCTTGTCATCTTTTTCAACATGCATTGTGTGAAATAATTTTACACTGATGCTGTAGAAATTGATTCAGCTACTTATCTTGCCCAACAATTATTGAATAAAAATGCTGAAGTGAGCACATTAACTTCAGCAAGTGAGCATATTATTTTCTAACTATTTTAGGATTCAAGTTGTGTTGTGAGGTACAAAATACTGACAAATTAGTTCACTTCATTTCATTAGTCATTTAATCTAATGACTAAATGAAATGTCATTAGACAAAACATTTGCTTTATTTTCTTTAAAGAAATATCATTGAACAGAGCAAAATCATTCTCCAAAATGGAAAATTCTATTTCTAGTGGTTTTAAATGAATGCGCTTTGGATAGTTTGTCCAAAAAGTCACACCCTAAGCTAATTAGATGACTCCTAAATTAGACCCAAAGGAACAAAAAACCTATTCGACAAGTAATTGGCACATGGCAAAGCCAGAGCAACAAACAATCTCCAGACAGGATGATGCAGCCAATAATGGCAGGAGCAACATGAGTACCCAATAATTGAGCTGTTGCCATCCATTGGAGCAGAGAGGGAGATATTATGTATCCACCAGATCGCCAATTGGCAACAAAACATGACGGAGACACACATCAAGGTTAGAAAGCTCACGGAAAATTTGGATACTGAATAGAGCCCTGATGATACACAAGACAAGAGATGGGGACAATCCGCTCAAATATCTGTATGAGATAAGATGCAGACATCGTCATTCTTGGACCAGATATCAGGCTGACGTCGCTGATCCAGACATGGCTGGCTTTTACCCAATATGTTTTAAAATATCTCCTTCTTTGGAGTTATTTTAAAGTCAAAGGCAGATTTTTGTTATTTAGTCCTTGTAAAAAAAAATGTATAGTAGCAAATGTGTAAGTGTGACAGTAAGAATCTCAGTTAAACAGCAACAGCAAACCCCAAAACATTTTACTGTTTTGAATGTTTAACTTCTGTCTGCCACGTAAGGCTTGGACATGTCAGGAGAATGTTGACACAAGGTAGAAACATTTACAGTTCAAAACAATATGTAGATGCTCGAGATGCTAATGGTGCTAATGTCTAATCAGAGCTGTTAAAAACAGCTTAAAACATTTCACTATCAAATTTCAGGGCTTTCTTGGACTAAAATAAGAAACTACTGCTTTATTGAAACCATCATGCGTGACTTTTCTCAATCTTTCATGTACAAACACAAATATGCCTTTGCTCACGAATAATTAATGTTTGTTCATGGTAGAAAAGCTTGCTGTGGAGGGAGTTTATTGCTAGCTTTTACAGCTCTTCAGACCACTTTACAAACATTTACACACCAATAAAGTTAAAGATTTCAGAGCGCCAGTCTTTTTCACGCTGCAGTCATGCTCTGACTGCAGTCATTTGCGGTTTTACCAGCCTCCCCAGTTTCAGCCGTCTTTATACAGATTTAGCAGCTCTTTCATATGATGTTAGTATAAGCACAAAATGACCACTTTGGGGCCTATTATGTAAATATTAAAATGGGAAATAATAATACAACTGAATGCTGACAGTGATCATGTATTGTTTTTGTAATTAGTTGCAACACTAAGATAAGAACTACACTAAATATTGAATTAAAAACTCCTTTAGTCTGTTTAATATGCACTGAATGCGTCAAATCATAACAAAACACAAAACTGAGTATCAGAATCTCTATTTACGACTTTCCTAAACCTAATTTATTAATTTATTGTCACTTTAATTTAGTTTGGGTTAATAGAAGCCAAGTCACCCACAACATGCATTGTTATATCAGCTAAAATCAAGACACAAAATAAATTCACTTTACTCCTTTACAAATTAAAACAGTCTACCTCAATTTCTTTGGGGTGTGACAGGAAACATTTGATCTTGCGAACGGCCTGTTTGCCCCTCAGAACCAGTGACTGACAGGTTCTCTGGCCAGTCACGCAGCTGACGTCCACCCGCTCCAGAAAATGCACGTACACCTGCCAGATCTGAGAGGGCGCCGCCTTCCACTTGTCACTGTCAACAAAGACAAAAACAAGAAACACACACGGCCGAGAAAAATTAAGGCCCCCACGGAGATGCGGCAGGTGCAGCTTGAGGTTGGAAATCATAAGAGCTGATCAACAGCTCTGCGAGCGTTTTAATAAGCACAAACATCATCGCCAATCAGAGCTGAGATAAAGGGAACAACGTCTCAGGAGCCATAGCTGGATGTGAGAGTGGGAGGCAATGTAGTCACCTACTCGGTTCTGCTCAGCACTCGAGGAGCCTTTGGGGATATTTGCAATAGAAATAAGGCAGAGTGAGTTTTCAAGGGTTGGTGGAACATCAGTAACATTTGGAGCTGCTGATGAAATGAAGTGATATCTTCAGATGGCGAACAGATGCACACACAGAAGAGCATTTGGGGTTTTCCAGTCACACTTTCTTTTAATTGTTCCAAACTCACACCACAGTGTTAACTACTGAAAGCAGTGGATAATAACTTTAATATTTGACGTCTTAGACGTGACATATATTGCGAATACTGTCGTTCTCCATTCAGCTATATGTACAGCTTTGATGGAAAATGAAAAGCACTTAGTTTAAGTAGTGGTTTAAAGTGTTTCAAGGGATTTATACTTATTGGCACTCTTTTCCCTCTTTTTCTCACAAAGTCACAGAGGCAGATGAGAAAGCTGGCATGAGAAGTGTGCACCTGCCATTAGGACCAACTCGGGGTTCAGTGTCTTACCCAAGGACACTTCTGCGCATGGAAAGGAAATGCTGGGGACTTTGCCACTAGCTTGCTTTACCAGCTGAGCCACTCTTATAGAGTGAAATAAAAACTGTCTGCAAGTTTGTGAACAACTGCTGGTAGCTCCTGTACAAAATGATGCCTCTACATTTAAAATGGCATCTACAGTCTGTATCATTGGTTACATCATTTTGGAAAAAATAGGATCTAATCTCTGAAGGCCTTGCAATTGCATCCAGATGCCTTCAATTTGTAACAATTTATATTTCTTTAAATGTTTCTGTTGCGACAAACATAAAATAGCACATAATTCTGAAGTGGTGAAAATGGAACACATAATATATATTTTTTTAAATTAAGCTTTGAACAAAAGGCCATGCAAGGACTAATTAGTCCTAAATGAAAGTGCAATCGGTTGCTTTCAGAAGACACTGAATGTGTGAACAGCAGAGAACGTCAGCTGTTCTCTGAAATCCTCAGAAGTTTATAAGGAAACATTAATAAAGAAACAGCAAAGTGAGCAAAAAGGAACAGGTCAAGGAGAAATATATATTTAAAACCATTTCTTCCTTCTCAAACATCACAAGAAAAAAAATCTAATAATATACATCAAGGTGGCTTTCATGTGAGAAAATGCAAAAAAAAAAAAGATGTTCAATACTTTTGCAAGACATTATATGTCTTATTGAGGTTCAGTGTAGAACAGATTATGGATTCTGTAATATCCATAATTCAGGTCCACTCTCTCAAAAAGAGGTGCCACTCGCTTAGAGAAAAAACTTGTTCAAGCCTATATCAACATTTCAATTAGTTAAAAATGGACAAGCCTTCAGGCTAAACTGTGTGTGTATTCACCGTATACAACCTCCCTGGGCAAACAATACATACGTGAAAACCATGACAAAGAACATCTTTATGTGTGGACTGGGACTCCCTGGTACTTTTAAGTACACATCCTGAGGCTCTCCAGGAACCTAAACAAGAACAGCAATTAAGAAAAACATGTTAAACTGGAGGCGTAAAATGACTAAGAAAGCAATGAAATGTATGTCTCCAGTATGGCGGTAGATAAAAACTCATGCCTGGGGAATTCCAAGAAAAGGCTTTCTACCTCTTTAATCACTAGTGTAGCAATCTGCAAAGGCTACTGTGGGTTACTTGTGGTCAGAACAGAAACATGCAGGAAAGTAATGATGTCTCACCAGCATCCTCGTCTGGCAGACGATATTAGGGTCACTGCAGTGCACAGAAATATCAGAGCAGGAATTTGGGTCTTCGGCTGGTTGACACACAAATAAGGAAAACAAAGAAAATGTTGATGCTTACAAGAAAAGGCCACAGTCAGATGGCACATCTAATCATCATTTATAAGAACACGTCCCAAAAATTAGATTATCATCATGGACTTTTTCAATCTTCTCATTTCCATCCCCTGCCTTGGTTCCCCAGGTACCGCTAAAATGCAAATTAAATTCCTCTGTGACTGAAATTAAAAAAAACACATTTATCTCCTGTAGATATATATATATATATATATATATAGTCAGTGCAGCACAAAGGAGCGTTGTGGCTTAGGGAAAGATCGATGACAGGAGGTTGTCTGAAAGAAGCCTAGCAACCTGTTGAGCCTTGCCACGGCGGCAGGCGGATGGCCTTTTTAAGGAAACAAAGTTCAGGGTGGTAAAGTCGGAAAGTCTGGTCCACAACGTGGGGCGTTGGCTCCACGTTGACCTGGCAGATGGCCATCGGCTTTCCATCGTCTGCTCTGAATGTAACCTGTGGAGGGAAGAGGTGGAATATCAGTGGGATGCACTGCAGGCTTGAAGTCAAATTGAATTTTCCTACATAAAACGACTAACAAAGGGCTGTTCTCTGTGGGAAAAGAGGATGAGAGGTAATTCTAAATAAATCTTTCACGCAGATTGTGTGTAGACGTCTATCGCCAGTACTATCAATAAGCATGTGTAATAAACACAGCATAATGTTGAGGAAAATTTACAGCATTTCAATCACCTTGAATGTGTGCAAACCTGGCGAATCGCGTACAAAGAGTAGCGTGGATTTTCTACTAAATTCTTAAGTACGCCAAAGTCAATAACAAAAACTCTATAACTTATATTTTACTGTATGGTTGTGACTGCAAACCACAGCATTCACAGCACCACAAAACATAGTTCTTGACAAATGTTCCCATTTGAATCAGGCTTATTTTGGAAAGCACTTACTTTAAAAAGTGTGATCTATATCACTAATCTGCACACATCAACTGAATTTATTCATATTTTCGAATATATTAATAATTACTGATTTTCTCATAGAACAATGGAGAAAAAAGCAAAAATTAAATTTCCAATCATACTGTCAGGTTTTTTTAATTTACCATTAATAAACTTATTGTGACTACAATAAATTAAACCTTTCATAAGACATTGTTTCACAGTAAACAACAATACAATACAATAAATGCCCACCTCTACTGCACATGGACAAAAAAATATGCATACAATTGTTCGTACACATGGATTCAAGCACAATGCCTGTGAATATTTTAATCATTGTGGAATCAGCAGGTGGATGAGGGAATATCAGACTCCTCCCTCAATACAGCTCCATTTATATATACCTAAATAGATGTAAAATAATCTTTGCACGCTCAGTTCTCTCGGCTGCATGGCCAAATATCATGTGTTCTTGTGAAAACAGGGAAAACCAAGCAGGTCGTGAGTTGGACAGCATCAACCTTTCATTTTTTTATGTGTCTTATCACGCATCCGTTAAGGTTGTGCAGCACTTAAAAGGATGTTGCACACAATTCCAGAAAAACAATGCAGAAGTGGGGGATGTCTATGTTCATTCATAAAATCATTGTAAACTCGGATTTCATCAGGAAGCAGGTGGAACACCCTGAGAAGCTTATCCAGTTAAAACAGGAAATCCACTTGAAAGATTGAAAGTTCACTCACTTGAACGATATTATACAGTAAAAACAAGATAATGTCTTTCTTCACTTCTCGCCTGCTGAGTCGTCATCGGTTCCAAAACAAACTGCGGTTCACCAACCTGAAGGAATCCCCGCCTCCTTACACATGTGTACATTTATTTATTGGTAGATCAATACGAGTAAAAATTCACATAGAAAAACATTTTCATCCTGCAATGACGCTTTTAGTAATGTGAGCATGGTTGATGGCTCCACATACATACATGTGTACAGTGACTCTGCCATGCAACGCTGCAGGAAGAGGATGTGAGCAATGGACAAGAATTAGAGACAAATAGCTTCAGGTCCACCAGCTTGTTTAATTATGAGATCCTTAACCAAACTGGGCCTCAGATGTTCAGAAAAATTAATTCTCTAATTCCTTATTTTTATGAACTGGCATAAAAACTATACATATCACAACCATTTCCTAAGGAAGTCAACAAGCTGGGAATCTTTGCCACATGTGCTACAATAACACATTAAGAACAGTGTCAACTAGAATACCAATTAGTTGTGTCTAATTATTTAAATCTTCAATGATCATTGGATAATGCTTTGAAGACTGTTGCATAAAGTAGCCAACAGCATGTGCATTAATCAGGATGTCTTTATGCTATAGCTTAATCACTTATATCATTATAAACGGTCTGTTTTATATCACAGACTGTTTGTAACAGGGTTCTCAGACTTTCTATCCAAAGGACCAAACTGGATTCCTGAAGTGAGAGCCAAAACAACTCGGATCAGCAAATCCTCTCTTTTAAACGTGTTTTCAACTTGTGAGATAGACAAACGGCACTTTGAGTTTGGAATTGTCAACTTAAAGAAAGTTTAACTTAACTTGGTCAACTTAATTATATTTCATGCCTGAATAAATAAAGTGTTTATTTCAAACAAAGTAGTCAACAAACATACGCCCAAAACACTTAATTGTTTCATTATAGAAAGAAAAAAAAAAAAAAAAATCTATAAGGTTGCATTATTTCTTATGAGTACTACGAATACAACATTGTTTGAAGTTAAATTTGGGTAGAGACAAGAAGAAGAAAAACTGGGATGCGATGCGTTTTCCCCCAGCACTCTAAACAGGCAAATAAAATTCATACCAAAGCAACCCTGAACAGTGTCAGGAACGTGTCTGATTCTTATGACTCAGCCACGGAGCTCAGTACAACACCTCTCCAGAGTCTGTAAAAGCTTTCCGAGTTTTGTTTTTGCAGTCAATTTATGGTTTAAGTTAGACTTGGAGGTTTTCTTGCACATTTTTCTGGGTGTCTGAAGCCTCGACTTGACCTCTCCCTTCACTCAAGTTCCTAATTAAATTACAAACTGCGGAGACAACAATCTGAAAAGGGGGATCCTTTGATAACCTTCTCTCCCTTTCAGAACATCAATTAGGTGAATTTCCCGAAGGCTAAGGAGCTTCTTAGAGGAGCTGATGGATCCCAAATTGGGACTCCACTGAAGAGGCTTTTAGGCAGCTTAGTGAAAGTTGCATCACTGGTGAGAAAGACAGCTGTAAAAAGCTAATTACAATGCGAGATCTTGGCACAGGTCAACAAGAGCTTTGCTAAACTGTACCTTAGCTCCTCTTCTTATGTTTATGCTTTTTTGTGTACAGTACTCAGAAAGATGTAAAAAAAAAAAATACTTTTAAATTATTCAGTATTCTAATTCAATGTTCACAACATTGAGATGTTGAAAAGTGATTTAAAAAAAAAAAAAAAAAAAACTTAAAGCAGCGCTTTCAATCTGTACTTTGCTACAATACAAAGGTATCCCCAGCAGTCTGAAAGGCAAACATTTCCAGTCCTGGAAGCTAACCTCAAACAATTTGCTTGCTGAACGCAGAGCAGCTGTCCAAACCGTGGGAGTATCAGCTTTGCGGCGACATGCTGACCTGCAGTTGTAGCCTATATCTGCCGATGTATGCTGACTGACAGCGGGGCCAGAGCTGGCATACTGACAGCTCTGCTGTTGGGACTTGTCAGTTTTAGCGGGATACAGATTTGATCCAGACCTGACCTCTTTGACCTGTTGACATGATTTTTATTTATTTTTTCTTCTTTGTTTGTTTGCCTGCTCCGACTTGCAGTGCTGACCGACTCAGAAAATACACAAACTGGAGGAAAGGGCTGGGGGCGGGAGTGGTGCACAAAATACTTGGCAGACTGGCACATATTTATCAACCCTGTGTAATGCGATCGAATCAAAATACTGCAAATGAAAACCAGGAGGATCATGGTGTAAGGCAGGTTGATGAGGACATTTGAAGACACTGTTTGTAAAGGATTAAAGCTCCATTCTGCAGATACATGGCTCAGTTCTCTGTTTGTATCGGATCATCAGAAACATTGCAACATCTTGTTAGCAGCTGTGACTCTTTTAATATGAGACCAAAGATAAACATGCAAAGACTCCATGTGGATGAAAACAAACACCCTTAACACTCTTTTCCACCATGAAACATGGCAGTGGTAGTGTCATGCTTCTCTTCAGCAGGGACTCGAACGCAGGTGTTAACACCAGATGGAGTGATATGGAGCCTGATCCTGGATCAGGACAAAGACACAGAGCGGAGGCGAAGCTATGGAATAGTTTACAGGATTTCTGCAGGTTTCACCAAATCAAATTTGACGCCTTTTAAGACCCTTTTAAGTCTGAATTTCATTCTCACATTTTGTGTATATTATTTACGATAACACAAAAACATTTTCAACAAAACTAATTCCCATTGCCCACATTTGTGGACATCAACAACAAAACTAATGGCACGAAGTCCTTCTGTCCACATATGTGTACGTCATGTTTAGCAGCATGGTAAATCTCTACAGATACTAAATTTTGTAAAATTTTACAACAACAAACACTGAACACTTTTATAAATATCTGAACAAAAATCAGCCATAAAATTTGATTGAATTTTTTACCAGAGCAAAGTTTGGATCAAAAGCTGCCATGTGAATTTTGAGGTGTGTTATCAGCCATCTTGACTCTAACCTGTAATGTGTTCTACTCTACCACTACCACTATGTGGCAGTATAACAACCTCACATGTAGACATCAGGCCCCATATAGGGCAAAACTTTGCATTGTGGACTAGACAACCCAAAATGTGTTGTCCACATATGTGGATGCCAGGTCCTAGGATCTTGAGACTAATAGATACATCAATTAGAGGCTAATAAAGAGAAGTTAATTTAACCACAGATTTTTACTCTTTTGTTTTGTCTGGCTAGTTAATAGTTTTCACTATTAACTAGTGAAAACTAGTTAATAGTTTTCACTTCCTTTTTTAATGACATGAGTGTAAAAAGTGAGAAGGTAAGAAATGCTGTCCTGGCATGCCTCAGGGAGTTGTCTGTGGGTTTGTGTGCATACAGACTGTGAACTTTATGATGGAGCTTAAAGTTAACTGATAAAAGCTTCAGATCCAAAAATCTATTCAGTAGTTTGAGATTAGGCATCTTTATCCTCTTTTGCCATGTCTAACCCATTAAGACATTATGTAACAGATGGGCATGTGACTTCATTTTGAAGCCTAAGATGTATCTTTACATTAAAGGTTTCAGATAAAAGGTTTTTCAAAGGAGAAAACACAAGCACATCCAAGATAACTAGAAATCTGCAGCTGGAGATAAAACTAGTTCAAGATCCATAGAATATTGTACAAGGCGTAATGGGACACTGTGTACCTTGATAATTTTGGCATTAATAATGTTGGACAGCGTCTTCTTGGCCATCTGGGAACCTTTGCCTGTAGGCAAGAAGCTTGGTCCCTGCAAGGATTCGATAAAAACACACACTGTTATCAAAACTGAGCCTCAACATATAAACACCAATTTATTCTCAGGAAATACAACATTTACAAACCCCACCAAGAAAACTGTAAATGGTAACAACAGACAACAAACGAAGGGCTTCAAGCCACCAGCAATCCTCTGAGGATTAAACAACATCTGACGTAAGTGACACTTGTTTTGAACCAAACTTGTGACAAGAAATAAAATGAGAAAGCCGGAGCGTCCTTTAACTAGATCAGCTGTGATTACTAAACACTGAGGTGCGGAGACATTTTCCTCAAGTCTTAGCCTCGCTCCACATTTTTTTGCAAGGCTTCTTCGCAGCTGAGACACATATTTGATGAGCTCACGACCAATATATTTCAAAAGATGTTAATGTACTTGAATCAGCATTAACAAAACAAACAAAAAACACTAGTGTTCAGAAGTCCCTTTGAGTTTTCTCACATAGCATAAAGTCTGTTTCCTACGGTAAAAAAAAAAAAAAAATAGAAATAAAATCTTTTTAAACGTTATATTGTAAAACAATAAAGACGGGGAGAGGAAAAAAAAAAAAGAGAAATCTCAACAACAGTTCATTCAAAGTCACCCTCTGATCTGAACTTCACCTGGACAGATATGGTGTGGTTGCACAGGAAGCTCTGGTACTTCAGGGGAATGTGGACACTTTCTTTAGGCCGGAGATAAACCCTGGGACCAGGAGCTGCTTCTTCCACGTGAAACATGTTCTCCTCCAGCGGGGTAGAGGTTTTCGTTATTGCTTTGAAGTAACGCCACTCCTCGGTGTCAGTGATGACGCTGGATGAAAAGATTAAAGGACAGAAATGTGATCAAAGCAAGTTTTACATATTTTTTTAGATCACAATGCGACTTCTTATGCGATCAAAATGGAAACCGTGTGGTAGAGCTGAAGAGACAAAAAAAAAAAAAAATCTGATTTCTGTTTCTGTAGAACCACCAAATGCTGGTACGGAAGAAAGCAACTTTGGAACATGTCTGCGATTTGAGAGAAACTCCAAAAAGTACCAAAATGGGTACATCACACATTTAAAAGAACATATCTGAAGACTTGTCATAAATTCAATATAAATTTGTAAGAAAATCCATGATCATGTATTAAAGAACCATCTTGCTTTCATGCAAGCCCAACAGTGGTTTAGGATCATGACTCACTTTGTTTTTCACTTTTTCTTTTTAAGAAGCAAGTTGCTGTGGAAGATAAGATTAAAATAAATCACTTAGCTGCACTACAAACTGCAAATCGAAGCCTCTGCAAATTTGACAAAACTTGCATCAGATCAAAGTTTCAAATCTGTTGTGAGATGACTGTCATATATTACTA